>NC_052065.1:129647900-129952067 GCF_903992535.2 Arvicola amphibius | reverse complement strand
ATGATGGGAGAGAAACATTTGCAGATAGTGCCCATGCTGCTGGAAACACAAGAAGTGAGTGACTGGACACAAACCACAGCATTATGCACTGAGAGCCTAAAGCTAACATACAGACATTGCACTGTGCATGCCATCACAGCTCTCAGGTCTGTCAAACACTGTCTGAAATACTTCAGTTACCACAGGTGAACATTGCATCTTCTTAATTTCAACATTTACTCTACATAGTTCTTCTGCTCTTATAGAAACATAATAGTTTATAGAAAACAAAACATTAACTATATCTGTACTAGTATTCTTCAGTATATATCAAATTAGTATTTCTTTGGATTTTACTGTGTTAGAATGTTTGTTTTTAAAATTTGCTATTTGAGTTGCTGACTCAAGTTTCATAAGAATTTTGACTTGAGGTTAGCACAGAATTTCCAACAGTTTTTTAAATTGCCTTGTAAACATACTTCTGCCGTTTTGTACTACATATTTATGCAAAATGGCACTTTCGGCAATGACAATAATAGAATCAAAATATTTTTCAACTCTGAAAAACATTGAAATTGTTCTATGTGCTGTAGGATCAAATATTCTGACAATACTTAATTTTTAAGTAAAAAATAAATAAACCCTTCCACCTCATTAGCAAGCAAATTTGCTTTCATCTTTAACAAATGGTAAAACTATCTGAATAACAAAGAATTGATTTAAAATATATGCCTTTATTATATATTACTTATATTCTTGATTAATATATGCCTGTGCCACTTCACATTTCTTAAGTGGAAAGGGACCTTTATGGAAAAAATTTAAGAAGCCTCTGTCTATCCACTTTTTGTTCTAGTGTCTTTGATGTGGAAAGGTATTCTTCAGATTGACAAAAGAGAAATGTAAACACCAACTAGACACAAAGCCTTTGATCTAAAATGCTATCCTGTCATGCTAGAGCAATGGTGGCACAGAACCTGCAGGAGTGATCAGCCAATATCTGATTTGACTTAAGGCCTCTCCATGAGATGGAATCCATACTTGGTACTGTTTGGGTCATCAAGTACCAGAGTCTAGATAACCCAGTGACCTAGGGTAAAACCAAATACTACTGCCCTAAAAAATTGTGATAAAATGACTCCTAAAGTTATTCTACTATACTGATAGATCAGTGTCTTGCCCAGTCATCATCAGAGAAGTTTACTCCTGCAGCAGATGGGAACCAATACAGAAACCCACAGACTGACATTTTACACACACACCCTACCCCCCCAATGCACACACACACACACACACACACACACACAGAGAGAGAGAGAGAGAGAGAGACAGAGAGAGAGAGACAGAGACAGAGAGAAAGAGAGAGAGAGAGAGACAGAGAGAGAGAGACAGAGACAGAGACAGAGAGAAAGAAAGAGAGAGAGAGAGAGAGAGAGAGAGAGAGAGAGAGAGAGAGAGAGAGAGAGAGAGAGAGCTTGGAACTCTCAGCTCTAAATGGGATGTCTCTAATATATCCTTTCCCTCAGATTTCAGCAAACCTTGAGGAAGAGGAGGGAGAAAGAATGTAAGGAGAGATGACAGAGGACACCAGGAGAACAAGGCTCTTTAAATCAACTGAGCAAAGCTCATATAACGCACAGAGTCTGAAACAGCAAGCACAGGGCCTTCATGGATCTGCATCAGGCCCTTTGTGTACATATATTTCATATTATTTCATATAGTTTAGTGTTTTGATGGGACTTCAGAGTATGTGAATGAGTGGATCTGTGATCCTTGAGCCCTGCTCCTTCTGTTGAATTGCCATTCCAAGTTTAATATGGTGGTGTTTTATCTTACTATATTTTATTTTGTTATGTTTTGTTGTTACCTCTTAGAAACCTATTCTTTTCTAATGAGAGACATAAAGAAGTAGATCCAGATGGAAGGGGAGGTGGGGAGAAATTGGGGAAAGGGGGGCTTCAATGAGAATAAATTGTATGAAAAAAGAACCTACTTTTAATAAAAGGGGAAAAAAGAAGCCTTTGTCTAAACTCCCAGGAACTCTTTAAGTCACCAATTCATAGCATTCACTTACATTTTCCCTGTTTGTTTTCTAGTGACACTGAAATTATTTAATAAATTCTTTAAATAGTCATGTTCTTTCTTGCTTCAGTCTTTAAACAAACTGTGTTCTTTGCTTTACCGTATACAATTCATTATATTTGAGACTGCTCATTCACTGTCATTCTCTTGTCCTACACTATGGGTTCAATGATGTCAGGAATCAGATTCTTTACTATGGCATTTCCATTGCCTAACCCATAGGGAATGTTCAAATATTATATGAATGGGTGGGTAAATTAGTGAATGTGTTACATGCAGCTTTGCTGATAAATAAAAACTTCTTTTTTTTTAAATCAAACTTCTCCTTTAAGATCAGCTCTCTTACCCATGTTTAGGGGTGCATACCTATAATCCTAGCACTCAGAAGGCCAAGTCATAAGGGTTACAACTTCAAGGTCAGCCTGGGATGCATATTGAATTTCAGGAAAATCTGAGCTAGAATAAGTAGCTGTCTCACACCCCTTCCCAAAAATAAAAAACACAAATTAGATGCTCTTTAGTAGAGTCCATTTTTAATGTGCTGCTGAAGGACCCTTGAGCTAAGGAATGAATGCAATATTGAAAACAGAGATAAAATTTGTACCCATATAAATATATGATAGTTATTCTAAATGGCCTCTTTGAGAAGACACATTTAGATCCCAGCAATATATTTTTTTGTGTGTGTTTGAATGAAGGCTTATTTATTTTGGAAGTTTTAAGAATTATTTAGAGACATTCCATTCCATCCATTCATTGTTTTATTCCACACATTCTAGCTTTTTTCTCTCAGAAGGTGTGATTAGTAAACAATGGTACTTAGTTTTTATGTCTTGTAAAGAGAATCAAAAAGTAAGTCCAGCAGTTACAGATTTAATGAAAAGCAGCCCAAGAATTTTATTTGACCTACTTTTGAAGTCTCTGTGCAACTCAGAAATGGTGACTTACATTGTAAAAATTCCAAGCAATAAACACATATACAAACATACTCCTAGTATTTTATGGTTTTGTAGTAGTTCATAAAAGATGTGCTAGACCTTAGAACTACGCCTGGATGCTCCAGTACAGCTTATTTGCTGCTGTGCAATGTTAATTGTAGCTCTGGTTGTTTATTGTTTTTCTCTCTTCTCAGACTTTATTACACTTTATTGCTGAAACATCCTTCTGCCATCTGAAGGGGGAAAATCCTGTGCATGTTTTGCATACACTTTAGCCTCCATTAGCTTGACCTATAAATTCAATCATATTGAATTTACTTTTATTGAGCAAAATGGCAAGTCTTTGTTAAGTACAGAGATAAAAAAGATTATGACAGTGACTGGTAAGGTATAGTATCATGTTATCCTTAATGGAAAAAGTATAGTGTCATGTTATCCTGTTTCGAAACAACAATTGCCTGAAGCTTGTAATGTCAGCCTGCAGTAACAACATTTTCCTACAGTTCATGAGGGTGATCTAGGACTATACTAGTTATTTATGAGCACAGAAAAATGTAACTGGAGGTTTCTCTCTTGCTCGCCAGTTCCTGAATAATCACTCAGAGGCTTAATATTAATTAAAAACTGTTTGGATGGTGGTTCCAGCTTCTTACTGGCTAGCTCTACATATTACATTAACCCATTTCTATTAATCTGTGTATCACCACATGGCCCGTGACTTACCAGTAATGCTCTAGCACCTTACTTCTCTGGCGGCTGCTGGCATTTCAGTCAACTCTGCCTTCTTTCTCCCTATATTCAGTTTGGGATTTACACCTAGCTATATCCTGTCCTGCCATAAGCTAAAGAAACTTTATTCATCAGCCAATAAAAGCTACACGTATTTTTAGTGTATAGCATATCCCACATCAGTAAAAACTTAGATTATAAGCATAGTTAATTAAAACAAAGTATTATTATTTAGCTGTTAAAGTGAAACATTTTTATTTTAATTAATTTCTAAGGTGACATACAAAATAACAGTTTTCTTTATAATATTTTATACATCAATACTATGCATACTAAATTCTTTTGATAATTTCATATACATTTACTATATTTGTATAATTACCATTCCCCCCAACTCCTCCATTGTCCCTGACCTTGCTTCCTGCTCCTCCTCTCTTTTTACTTATTTTTGTGACATAAGGTGAGTGATTGTTCTACATAATTCTATAATATAATGATGGAGGAGTGTCTATGTGTTACTTTCATTATTAATAAAGATACTGCCTTGGCCCTTTAAGAGAACAGAAAATTAGGTAGGCGGAATAGACAGAACAGAATTCTGGGAGAGTTGGGGAGACAATTCAGGCAGTCGCCATAGTGAGTCTCCATGATTCTCCTCTCTGAGATGGACGCAGGTTAAGATCTCTCTTGGTAAGCCACACCTCGTGGTGCTACACAGAGTACTAAATATGGGTTAAAGGAAGATGTGAGAATTAACCAATAAGAGGCTACAGATAATGGGCCAGGCAGTGTTTTAAAAGAATACAGTTTCCGTGTAATTATTTTGGGTAAAGCTAGCCGGGTGGCGGGACACAGCCGCCGCTTCCTTCTACAATATAATATACTAAGGAGACATTCATTCTGCCTTGTTCATAGAGAATTTGTGTACTTGTGATGGAGAAGGGTCATCTGTCTATGTGTTACTTTCATTGGTTAATAAAGAAACTGCCTTGGCCATTTAATAGGACAGAAAATTAGGTAAGCAGAGTAGATAAAACAGAATTGTGGGAGAAAGAAAGCAGAGTCAGGCAGATGCCTTAGGCAGTCACCATGACTCTCTTCTTCAAGACAGACACAGGTTAGGATCTTCCCGGTAAGCTACCATCTCATGGTGCTACACACATTAATAGAAATGGGTTAAGCAAGATGTGAGAATTAGCCAATAAGAGGCTGAAACTGATGGGCCAGGCAGTGTTTAAATGAATACAGTTTCTGTGTAATTATTTCGGGTGTAAAGCTAGCCAGGTGGCAGGATGCAGCCCGCCATTCCTTTGCTCTTTTCTGTTTCTACAGGCTGTCTACATTATTTCATCACATAACTTCTATCTCCTATGTTCACATTTGATAACTTCCTTCTTCTTATAGGAACCCTAAGACTGTGCTGGGCTTATCTACAAAGATTTTCTGTCTTAAGATTCTTAAGGCAATCACATTTGTGCAGTATTTGATCTTATAAGGTGATATCCAGGTTCTAGAGATTATAATGTAGACTTTTAGGGATATTATTCTGCTCACCATAAGGACCAAATAAATGAGAAAAATAAGGATAGATGTAGTAGTCAGCAACAAATAGAACCTTATGCTGATCTTGCTTCAGCTCAACAACTCTCTGAATTAATGTCACTGGTCAATAATTTCTAAATATTTCTTATATATCTTCACTATTACTTCCCTGACAGAGATTCTACAAGGTCCTACTACCCAGCCAATTTCATCAGTGTCCTTTGCTCACATAGTGATCATCACTGCCTGTCTTCTCTTTATTTATAGCCTGTGGTACTTGGGTCTCTGTTTCTCTGGCATTGTGGCTGGCTACCTCTTTTATACCCATGATCACTTTCCTCAAACCTAAACTAATTATTCTGTTCATTGTTTATAATTCTGAAACTCAATTTTCCTGAGTACCTTTCTCTAATTGTATCCTCACATACTTTTGTTCACTTAGTGCAATACCAGCACTGATACTCTATCATTATCACTTATTTAACACTCAAATTATGACTGTTTATCCTTATCCATATTGTCTTAACAGCCATTTTTATATTAATAATTTCACTTAACATGATTGGAGTTGTTACTGCATATTAGTACCAGAGTTTCTGTGGAGCAAATACAGTTGTTTTTGTCATAAAACAACTTGAATTTCAGTTAAAATATAGTCACACACATAATTGCCCTTAATGTTCTTAAAGTTCAGTTCTAACTTTCCTTATTTAATTGAGATCCACAGTTTATTAAGCTTGCCAGTTTCTCGCCATCAACACACTACCAACTTAGTTTTAATCTTTCTTTCTTGTACATCCCCTTTCAGAAGGTTTTCACTGATGATACTATTACATACTTCACTTGAAAAGGAGATTGGTAGCTCTCTCCCTCTTTCCTTCTTTCTGTCCTTCCTTCCTCCTTCAGTTTTTTCTTTTCTTGCTTAATCCCAGTCTTCTTAGTTTCGTTGTGATGGGTCAAATCTGCTTATACTTCAGATTTACTTGTAGCACAGAGTAAGGCCTCCTTCTGGTAAAATCTTGTAAACAGTCTTCATGTGGAGATAGGATGGAGGTTCTGAATGCAAGACTGAGCAGTGGGAATGTCCAGTAGGCCATGTCAGTTATCTGGCAATCTTCAGGTGACATGGTTGAAGAGAGCTAGTAGCTTCAGAGTCTTGGCAGGGAACTCCGCTGAAGTAACTGAAGATCCATTAATGTCTGTCCAAATTCAGCTGTTATCTTAACAAACCCTGGTTGAGCTTTAAACTTTTATTGCTTTTTATTTTATTGCTTTTTATTTCAAGCATAAAGCAGATGCCACATAGGTGTGGCAAAGAACATAGAAAAATGTGTTTGTCAAATTGTCTATGGTATCCCACTCTTTCTTGAATGTTTTAAGTTATTTTTTTCAGAATAAAATCCTTCTGGAGATGGCACTTAGAATCTAAGTATATCATACAGTTGTTGCTTTGATTGAAGTAATGGGAAACCTAAATAAGCATATCACACATACAGACACATAGGTCCTAGACTTTCCAAGTATGGTTAGATTAAACAGACAAGGAAGGAGATTGAATATCTCAATAGCCCGTTTGTCACTGTTTCCTTTTATGAAATTTTGAAATAAAGGTAGTTTCTTCAAACTAATACTAGAGATCCAGTCAGTAGTATATTCTCAGCTCCCCTCCTCTTATTTTCAACATCTTTTGCTGCTAAACAGACTCAGGTCCTGAAATTCTCAAAACAAACATTCTATTTCCCATGACATGGTCTTGTTTATTAGAAATCTATTTTCCTTTCTCCTGTAGATTGCATCTTATCTCCTAATAGCATATGTCTAGATAGCTATGATAGTGCCGCTCTCTGCTATCTATAGATAGGTATATAAATAATATTAACTGTGCACCAGCAACTTATGAATATGGATTGTGTTATGTATTGAAAGTCTTATTATACAAATTTATTTGAATACAACCAAACTTTTGGCCAATTCCTATAATGTGCCAGCAACATCAGATCATGAGACTTGCTAGACCATAGTTCTATTGCCTTACTCATCTCTGTCTCTTCTTGTTTTCTTCCTTTTTACATGTTCTCCACTATTTGTTCTGTAGGTCTGGGGCTTTCTAAGATACCTGCATGGCACTTTGGAATGTCTAAATACCAAGGCTTACTGGGGACAACTTCTTTTCCAACACTCATAAGCCTTGAACTTGGCTTACTAGAAACTTGCCCTTGAAAGTTTGAATATCTTTCACTTTCTATTTTCTTCTTGTATTGAATCCTATGAGCTAACTTTCAGTCTGTAGGTAATGGTCTCTGGTTTTCATCTCCCAACATATCTGGATACTCTGGTGTTAGTCTATCATCTTACAAATAAAATGGAACTTCTTTTGTTTCATGTTACTGTATTTTTTTTTTTTTTGATGTTGTTTCTGGAAAAACTGTTATTCTGTAAGATAACTTTTTCCTCAGTTATTCTTTTCCCTGGATCCATGCAGGTTTTATTTTAAAACAATAATTTCCTCCATAAGGCCCATAGGTTGCAATACGTGTTTCATGTGCATTTATACTTGAGCAAAATTAAAAAAAAATTCCTTTAGATTATACATGCTACATGAAAAAAATGCAGTATTATAATGGTTTCATTTTATCATTTTCTTTCTACAGCTATCTTTTATTCACAGACTAGAAACAAGAATGACTAACTATGGATGAGGGAAACTTGTGCAAGAAAAGTATATTCTTAAGATCTTTTGAATACCATTTACATTTTTAAAAATAAATATGCAAATAAGTTACATATAATGAATACATAGCTGACTAGTATTCAGCAATTTCATGTTGGGCTGAGCCATTTGCTACACAGAGATCATACTTTTCTCAGGTCCCTGGATAATACCTCATAAATGGGAGTTATTTATCAGGGCTATTGGCTCTGTTATGATAGCTGCCTTCATTTATTTCTTTATGATGGTAATTTTACACCATTTTATACCATTTTCCTTTCTGAGAAATGAAACCAGGAAGGAAGTGAGACTTTAATTATAATATTTATGGAATTATGTTAATTCCATGAGAATGGATTAAAGCAATGATATTCAATATAAATTTCTGTGATGATGCAGATATTCTCTGTCTTGTAAAATGTGATGCTTTCTATATATGACTACCAGTCACTTATGAGAAGTGATAGAGTACATTTTAAAAAGTTAAATTTATTTTGAGAATTTTATGCAATATGTTTTTAATCATATATATTCTTCTCCTTCAACTCTTCTCAGATTTTCCACCTCCCCACTCACTGAACTTTGTTTTTTCTCTCTCTTAATAGAAAACACACACAAAAAGATCATGAAGTCTGATTTGTATAAGTCCACTTTTCCAGAGCATGGTACCTGCTCCAGGATGTCATTTCGCTGTAGAAAAATTACTTTCCCTCTCAAGGAAGACACCCTGAGGAATCTACGACAGGAGGAGATGGCCCAGATGCCTAAGTTCTACATGAAAAACAGTTTCAAGACTATGGAAGAGATTATCAAGCTTCACAGAATCCTCCAGTCAGGACTTGATTATAATTCTAAATTTTCTTTAGGTCCCCATAAGATTATCAGTGTCCCCAATCA
The DNA here is from genome assembly GCF_903992535.2 of Arvicola amphibius. Taxonomy (NCBI): domain Eukaryota; kingdom Metazoa; phylum Chordata; class Mammalia; order Rodentia; family Cricetidae; genus Arvicola; species Arvicola amphibius. The sequence continues at coordinate 129,943,190 of NC_052065.1, read as the reverse complement.
GCCGGAAGTATCCTAGAAAACTATGCCCACATCCCCCCGCTCAAATGGACTCTGGATGTTTATTTGTCTTTGTTTTGAGTGTTGGTTACAAGTTGTTATAGATAATGGTCAGGAAAACAGCTAAACAAAGGAGATTAGATTCAGAGTTTTGTTGTTGTTGTTGTTGTTGTTTTGAAAAAAAGGGGGGTGCTGTGGGGCAATGGTCTTGTACCCTGTAAAGATTTGTCAGTTGTTTTGATTTAATAAAATGCTGACTGGCCAGTAGCCAGGCAAGAAGTTTAGGTTGGATGACCAGGCAGGATATATAGGCAGAGCAACAAGAACAGCAGAATTCTGGGAAGAGGAAAGGCTGAGTCTGTAGTCATAGACCAGATGCAGAGAAACAAAATTAGAATGTCCTGCTGATAAAAGTTACCAAGCCATGTGGCTGACACAGGCAAGAATTATGGGTTAATGTAGCATGTAAGAGTTAATAAGAAGCCTGAGCTAGTAGGTCAAAAAGTTCATAATTAATGTAGGCCTTTGTATTTCTTTGGAACTGAACGACTGCGGGACTTGATGTGATAGAAACCTCTGTCAACAATCTACTGAAAGGAGAATTTCTCTGATGAAGGTTGAGTAAGGCATTGACTTGTGTATATAACAATATGCCATTAGAAGTCACTTTATTGCTACATTAATTTAGCAGAATAATAGTAGTCAATGTTCACCCAGGCTTGTGACCTATCTGGTCTCAGGTTCTTGGCCTCGTTGAGAGTACCTTTTAATCCATGTTATTTAATGTAATGGCTGTTATATTGGGCAGCTAAGAGCTCGAGTATTTTTGTACATAAGTAGTGGCTATTTGATTGCAATTGCAAGTTTCTCAGAATCCTTGTACCACATGTATACTGTACATGGCTGGGATCTTTGTTATAAGTAGTCTTCCACATTGCTTATGGTTTTGGGTTTTTTAGAGCATTTCCCTTATTTCTTGTTGATGCCTAGTTATATTTTTCTTCAACAAATGTGTTCCAATGTATGGTTGTGATATGTGTTGTTTCTGAATGTACGGAAATTTTATTCAGTGACATTTACACAGATTTGTTTAAATACATTTAATTTCCTCCCACTAAGGAACTCATTTAGTGTGAAAAAAGTAATTCTCACAACACTGAGAAATCAGACTTGAAGAAGAGGTGTAAATAAAGAAGAAGAGTTAGAAGTATTATTTTAATTTACCAAGTACTGATTACTAGTATCTCAATTATCACTTTTGGAAAAAAATACTCAACATGGGGGGATGTAATTCAATGGTAGAGTACCTTTCTATCACGTGAGGTCTTGGATTCTATTACTAGCATCAAAATAAATAAGTACACACATTGAAAAGGCTAAGAAAATTTAATTCTGTTACCAGGCACCTCCCCTTAATAGCTTTTGATATTTGCCCTGAAATTCCCATGGATTCTTAGTGGTGTGCATCCTCCCCAGAGTAATGTTACTGCTATTAGATAAAAATGAAAGAAAAGTATGCTAATCAACTGCTTGTTCTGGCTTTTGCAAACTCTTATCATTGTGGGAAAGGGGACAGAACAGTTTTCTCTCTCCCTGTGTAATAGGAATGAGAGACTATTAAGGGGAGAAAAGGCATGTTCCCATGAAGCTGCTGATTCTTTACAAGCAAGATAATGGTAATGACCACCTTCAGATACCCTTCCTCTAGTCCTCTATGGCATGACAAGATCTCAATTTGGTTATAAGGCTGTTGTACTTCTGTTAGCAGTAAGAATAAATTCATTTAATTTTAGTATAAATTTGGATTGAGTCTCTGGGTCTTTCCAAGTGGATTTTATTTCCATAACAACAAAACAAACAAAAGATTAAGTCACTCACCATTTGAAATTAATCAGCAAATCTTTTACCTGGCACCTTTTCACCTCTTTTGTTTCTTTATAATTGCCTATCCAGTCTCATGGAAGAGTTAAAGTGATAGAAACTGCTTCTCTCTGTACCCTAGAATTGCTCATTCCACTGTATAGTGACATATACACTTCCATTTTCATATAACAGCATTTCACAGGTTGAAAAAATAGCTCCCTTTTACACATAGCTTGCTGTTTTAGCTGTGGTACCCATGGCAAACATTCAACTTTCTTCACCGCCAGGTCCTGGTCATCTTGAACTGAACATGTACTAGTTTGTCAGTGGTACATTTGAGGTATTATCTCAAACTGAAACTGATAGCCCAGGTAAGTTGTGCTCACTGACATTTCATGTGAATTACAAAATTATCCAGACTGAAGATTATCCCTTTTCCTTCCTTTTTAAAACAGGGATATACCAATACTCATCTTGATTATTGATCTATTAGAAGTGTGTTGTCTTATTCTGAAGTATTAAGTAACATCTTGCTTCTATCCACACGGTTATGTTCAGGTTGACTTCATATTAAACTCACATTAGATATTATCTTGATACTTTGGGGAATATATTGACATATGCTCCTATAGAATTAAGTTATTTCTCTTGTTTCCTAGAAAGTGATTGATAAGAAATCTTACTGTTCAGGCTCTTATTATCCCTCTTTCTATTCTCCTCAGCATTGGGTCAAAACTATGCTATTTTCAATGTATTTTTTGTGATCTAACAGTTTGATTTGATTATTAAGTAGAAGATGTGAATTTTGAGCTACCAGAGCCACAATGTACAGATTACAGAGCAAAGGAAAGAGCTACCTTTATGTCAGTCATATTGTACTCAAATTGAAAAACAACAATGATGGATTTGAATGCCTCCAAAGAAGAAGAAAAAAATAGTCCAGAGAAAAGATCTTTAAGTATAGAAAGACTTGACTAGCATAAATATTAAAAACATTGCCAGGTAGGTTAATCACACTAAAACAGTAATCATGTAGAAAGGCTAAGTCTTTGAATGTATCAATTGGCAGTGTCAATGACTAAATGTGAAGCAGACAATTTTGGGCAGTTTTTTTTCTTTTCTCTCTCCCTTTATTTTATTAAAAATTTCTGCCTCCTCCCCGCCTCCCATTTGCCTCCCCCTCCCCCTTCCACTCCCCCTCCGTCTCCTGTCCGAAGAGCAGTAAGGGTTCCCTGCCATTTGGGAAGTCCAAGTTCCTCCCCGCCTCCATCCACGTCTAGGACCGTGAGCATCCAAACAGGCTAGCCCCCCCCCCCCACAAGCCAGTATGTGTAGTAGGATCCAGATCCAGTGCCATTTTCCTTGGCTTCTCAGCAGCCCTCATTGTCCGCCATGTTCAGGGAGTCCGGTTTGAACCCATGATTTTTCAGTCCCAGTCCAGCTAGCCTTGGTGAGCTCCCATTAGATCAGCCCCACCATCTTAGTGGGTGGGCGTACTCCTCGCGGTCCTGACTTCCTTGCTCATGTTATGCCTCCTTCTGCTCCTCATTTGGACCTTGGGAGCTCAGTCCAGTGCTCCAATGTGTAGCTCTGTCTCTATCTCCATCCATTGCCATATGAAGGTTCTATGGTGATATGCAAGATAGTCATCAGTATGGCTATAGGATCTGGCCTTTTCCGGCTCAATTTTGGGCAGTTTTGCCTCAAAATAATACTTTGTAGTCTAATGTGTTTGTAAAGTCTTAATTAGTAAGATCATGAACTTTGTCATTCATGGTAGTGAAATTGAAGTTTTATAGTAAGAAATAGCTGAAAATATTTGATGTGTAGAACAATAAGTTCCAAGGGTCTTTTAACATCCATTTCTGTTAATAATGATAAAACTAACCTAGTGACTGAATGCATCATTATATACTAAGGTGGTTGTCCAAGCAAATAGAAGCATGCAGGCTATTTTTATTTTCAGAATTTTTTTATTTAGGTGCTTATCATTTTCCTCATGTTGCATCCTTTATTTAACTATAGTGTTATGTTTTGAAATATATATTCATGACAAAGGAAGTAAATTGTAAATAACACATTATTATTTTCTTTATTCTTATATATGAATAAAATAGTTCCAAAATCATTGGATGAGGATGTGAGAAAATGTGTAAATAGGTAAGACCAGTTTCTGATATATAATAACTATTCAGGAACTCATCATTATGGTAAATATATTTTTATATGTGGTTGTTATTATTTATTGTCTAAGATTACTAGAAATTAAATGAAAATGTTTTTTCCTTATTAAAATAATGTAGACATTTTGCTCTTTGTTCATAGTATAATAAGGCTCCCTTTGTGTTGTATTTTGTAATTATTTGATAAGTTATATTTGTTAAGTCTATGGGTATTTTCAAAGTTTAATTCTTTCACCTTTATTTTTAACATTAAAATATAACAGAATTCGTGAAGCAACAGATGAAAATTGTTAACACTTTTTGAATAATGCATTATGTTGAAAATTAAATGATTTAAAATATAATTGCTTCTGGAAATGACTTTATGAGTGGGAATAATGAAAATAACATTTTTGAACAAAGCACAATTTGATGTCTTACCATAGCTATGTGTGAGTTAGTCAATGCACTATTTTGCATAACGTGGTCAGTTTATTATTAATAAACAGTGAGCTTTTACTTTTCAGTGACATGTTTTTGAACATAGTGCATATTTATGTTAGTGGGAAGAGAATTCAAATACAAGTTACATCTGCTCTGAAACAGAAACACAATCTAATTTGGAAAAGATAATTATTCTGATTTGCTTAAAGAGATGTTGGCAGTAAACTTCTCATCTGTGAAGTTGCACTGCTTTCTCTAAAGCCTTACAGTTGCACTGTGTAAGATATAAAAGGCTTTGTAAACCAAGAACAGTTAGATTCATTTTAACATACCAGTAGGGTTTTTATTTTAATGATATATATTACATAATATATAATGACTTAGCAATGTTGATTTGAGGAACTCCAAATGAACAAAATAATATTCATGATGGCCCTAAATCTCTTAGTTGTGGTGCATTATTTTCCCTTTATCATCTATGGCACCCAGTGTTCTGTACATTACTTGGTCCAACATATTTCTTCTAAAGAGATGACTCGGTCTTTTTCCAAGATTCCAGTGACTTAGTGGGAGAAGAGTGACTACATACCACTATTTCCCATTTAGATTTCTGTGCTCACTCTTTTCTGAAAAACTATATCCTCAATATGTTGAGCATGCTTCATTATCATTTAACCACTTTTTATTAGTCAAACAGGTAAATGAGTTGTATGTCTGGGTCTTAGTCTACAAAAGAAGGGCAGTGACCAATGATTCTCTTCTAAAAGCATAAAGTAAACTAAAATTTCTGGGTATGTGATAGCTCCCTGGTAAAATTTCTAATCTTAAGCATATTTTACAGGTCTATTTTGTCTTGTATTTGTGACAAAAGAATTATTTAATTTATTTTAACATATTGAAATTATAATTGTATATGTTTATATGTGCATTTATACAGCTAGATATATAGGTATATATCATCATTTTATACATTGAGATCAAACTACAATGGTTGCTTTAAATAGAGGGGCCATTAATCCAGTTCTACTTGATTTAATTGAAAATGTAACAGTAATGTAAATTAATGCCCAAACTACAAATATTGATTGTCTGAAAGAAATATTAGATTTGGCTCCATCTATTTTCAGATAAGAAAAACATTCTAATAAAAAAGAAGAATTTGGGATCTTTGTTTCTGCAACATTTGTTACAGAGGACCTTTAAGGTTCACCCCCCCCCCCATGACTTTATGTTTACTTAGGCAAAATATTTTTTAAAGTTTTGCATTGCCAAAGACTGCCATTATTTTCATTGGGCTCTGTAGCTGTAACTCCTTCAGATGCTACTGTGTCTTATCTGTTACTTACTGTTTTTGTCAAGGATACTGTTAGTATAGAAAGAGCACAAAGATTCTTCCTCGGAAAAACAAAAGGGTACTTGGGCCTGCTTACAGGGATAGAAAGAAACTATGTAACAGGGAAGTGGCAGCTCTATTTGTTTTCTTGTTTTAGAGAAAGAAACCCAAAGGATCAGACAGGGAAAGCAAACTTATGGTCTACAAGCCCCCAGGAGGAAGTGCACACAGAGGTAAGTGGCCAGATAATAGTTTTGTTATATAGCTATTAGATGAAAGAACTGGGTCTGGAATACATGTAGTATACATTCCAATGTGAATGGGTCTGTTTACTCACTGTATGTACTGCAAGAGAATGAAGTAAATGGTGGTCAGAATAAAATCATGCCCTTTGCTTTGTCTCCCTGGTGTAGAAGGGAATTGCTGTGCTCTGTGTGAGTGCCTGATAGCCCAGAAAATGCCTGCTAGTTCCTTTCAATTGTAGCTAGTACAGGAAGTGTCAAAAGGATAGCTGGGTAACAAAAAAAAATTGGTATAGTGGCAATTGCTAGAACAGAAATAAACCACTTGTTAGGAGCAAATCTACAGAGAAGCTTTCATTACAAAGAAACCACCCTTTTCAATGGTTCCTTTTTCTCTCACACTTTTCAAGTACTACTTAGCCTCATTGTTGGTACTAAAGCTTTTATAATTCCAGGCACTTCAGAGACTCCCAGCATGGTTGATACCTATTCTCTGTTTCATGTCCTTTATTGGCTTTGATGCTCCCAATTTCCTTGCTGGGTTCAGTAAAAATATACCCTGCATAAGCTGTATGAGATTTGCAGAAGGGACCCTATACTTGCTTTTGCCTCACTGAGCTCCTGTTCTCAGTTAGACCTTTGAGTATATACAAGAGGTTCATCCACCTGTAACATATTGTAGATGTTTCACACCACCACCCTTGGTGTCATGAAGCTTGCCAATTGCAAGGAACACCTGGCTTTACATCACATTTTCTGGATATCAATACAGATGTGTCATTGGGCTTTTTCTGCTTTAGGAAAATGTACTGAATGCACTCAAAGTATGACCCATCAAAGAAGAGAGAGAAAGAAGTGATTTCTTGAGAGTTTTAGTTAAGGTACTTAAGAGTTACAGAATCTGGTCTTGAGATAGATATATATTGCACAATCATGTAAACAGTTTACTTCTCATCCAAAGTTGAGGTCAAGTGAAAAGAAATTCTGACACAGAGAGCTTTCCCATACAAATTGTCTAAATGTTTCTCTAATTGAAAACTTTTAGAGATGGTTGCATTTATTTGAATATCAGTTCCTGTTTGTTTCCTGAGTTGTTAATAACTCATTGAATGTGACTCAAAATCTGTTTTATTTCTATTTTTAATGGCATTTTGTTTTTATTTTTTACTCTCAATGTTTCTTTTGAAATTATTGCAATACGGTTCTTATGAAAATGAGAAATTTCTAAGGATGAGCTGGATATTTTTCTTAGATTTCATTTTGTTTACAATCATAGATACCTGCACTATATATTTACATAGTGCTATAAATACACTCAAGCATGATGCCTCCTTTGATTATTACTGTGACATTATGGAAAGTATAGCAGATATTATAATTCTAATTTTATAGATGAGAAAAGTGAAAAATCTAAGACATCACAGTATTCATAAAACTTTTCACCACAGATCCAGTGACAGTTTCTCACTATTAAGCCCATGTTGATCTCAAACACACAATACTTGTATCACAGGCTCCCAACCCCGACATGGGATTGATAAAGGTTTCGGAAAGTGGGGGAAGAGTAAAATATAGTGAATTCAGGGGCTTGTGTACTTATTGGAAACTTATTGTTGTTTGGCCTTCCTCTTTCCTCACCAGTTTTTATTACTTCTGTGTCCATGTTGGTATTGAAGTTCATATGCTTAAAAAATTGGAGACCTGATACCTGAGGCATGAAGGTCACATCCTGAGTTTTGTGCAATTCAGTAGGTAAAGTAAAACCTCCACCTCTCTTGCACAGCACCAACGCTGGAAAAGAGATACATGGTGGACTGTCCTGGGGGTATGTTTAGGAGTGCTTCCTGTTTCTCTGCACCTGAAGACTTTCTCCCATCTGGGCAAATGTTATATAGCATGTTGTTTTTTTTTATTTAGGTTAGGACTATGATGTATGCTGCTTGAATTTTATGTCAAGAGTGAGCTTCTGCCAGTTGGATAGTATATCTTGTTTTATTTTCTCCAACAATGACTATTTATTATCTTATCATACATTCCTTTTTGTCATCTCTGCTACTAGAATATCTGCTTCATGAAACAGGAGAAATTTGTCCATTATTGTTTGGTCAAATCTCAGGACTTTGAAACTAAATATAATAAACACAGAAATATATAAACAAAGAAATTGTGTTTTTCAATGGACAAATGCATTTTAGAGTGAAATTTCTACAAGAAAAACAAATACTTTATCATTTTCTGTAACATTGTTATATCTCATTAATTTAATTAGTTTGGTTTATATGCTAATAGTCTTCTCATTTCTTTCATTTACTATAAATTCTTTTCATGGAAAAACATATTCAGAGGCAAAGAAAAGGAGGACATAGGGCACAACAAAATTGTTCTGTCCTGATACGAAACATTTTAGAAGATGCTAAACTGTGATCAAGAGACATGGGTATAATTATGGGATAATAAATTTCCAGACAGCGTTGAACATAATAAATATAAAACTATGCAGCAGAAAATGATTATAAACAATTAGTGAAGAATGGTTTATTAAACAAAGAAAAGACAAAGAAAAGGGAGATTTAAAGTCATTGTCTGAACAAATATAGATACCGAACCTGTGGCTTTCATAACTTTTGTGGTCAAGGATTAGAATTTGAACTTTAGTGAGTAGGGAAAGCCAAATGCATCTCCCTTAACAGAGATTCAGTACGTCTCATATCTTTACTAGGTTTTAATGTCCCTACTAGCAACAATGAATGCAAAAATAATGCTGGTCAAGTATTTTCCATGTGACAATTATTAGAAAACTGCAATTTACCTATTGGATGTTTTATACCCATTAAAACTCTTTATAGGTAGGAATACAATTTCTGCTTTAAATTTTAGGTACCAGAAGAAAATTGACTTGTTGAAGTAATACATATTATATTGTCCTTACAATTAGACTCAGTGTGTCTAATTTTGATTGGACACATCTTTTTTTTTTAATTTTAAAAGAATTTTATTTGCTGTCATGAAATTAGCATAAAGTCTTCTGGTTTTCAACACTGGAATTTTTTTGACATTATTATTATTATTATTAAAAATTTCCGCCTCCTCCCCACCTCCCATTTCCCTCCCCCTCCCCCCACTCCCTTCCTTCTCCCTCTCCAGTCCAAGGAGCAGTCAGGGTTCCCTGCCCTGCTGAAGTCCCAGGTCCTTCCCCCTCCATCCAGGTCCAGGAAGGTGAGCATCTAAACAGACTAGGCTCCCCCAAAGCCAGTACATGCGGTAGGATCAAAACCCAGAGCCATTGTTCTTGGCTTCTCAGTCAACCCTCATTGTCTGCCACATTCAGAGAGTCAGGTTTGATCCCATGCTTTTTCAATCCCAGTCGAGCTGGCCTTGGTGAGCTCCCATTAGAACAGCCCCACCGTCTCAGTGGGTGGGCGCACTCCTCGCGTTTGGACATATCTTTTTAAAGTATGTGTTTATGTCTTCAGTGTATACAATTGAACAATTCAAATCTTTACAACTTCTACATGTTCAACAAAATCCAGTGGCTACCAAGGTCCTGCAGTACTGATAGTAGGTATATCTGGAAAAACACCAGTATTTTAAGGGCACTTAGGAACTTTCTCAACTACAAGAAGTTTTAGTTTTGCTTCTTTGTCAGAGACCTTGGCCTTTGCAACACTTGTCCTATGTGATCAGTGAAAGAACAGGCAAAGACAAGATGGTAGAGACACAAATTTATTTTTGGTTTCATACTTTCATATTTTCATTTATGCAACAAATTTGTTTTGATTATTAGTAAGTGCTAGGTATTGTCTTACATGTTGGCATAAGTAATAAACCATACTGACAAAGCTCAATCTTTCATGAAACTTAAATTTTAATGAGAGAAGGAAAATAAAGCATAAGAAATTATTTTTCTGGCCAGTGCTATTTCATATGAGTCCTGAAATATGAGAAAGGAAGAAAATTGATACTTTCCCAAAACATGAATTGTCTTATACTGCAGTATAAAATTATAGAGGAGTCATCTCATCACAAAAAAAATTATATAAGAACTGTTTAGCTGATATTTCTCCAGAAAGGTAGGGATGTAAATGTTTCCATGCTCAGTTGCCTGCTATGTCTGCAGCACTGACTTTAATCCATCTCCTTTGATACATGATGCTTTTTGTTCCATTGTCGTTGCATGTTTTGTGTTCAAAGCACTGTTTCCTTTGCCAAGTTTGCTTACTACTAAACCATTATGGTTACTTGACTCAGCTAAGTCTCACTTCTTTTACTTTCACAATCAGAACTGATCAGATCCCTTTGTGAACCTTCAGTATGTGGTAGCTACAGATATTTTGATATTTAAAATATTTTAGGACATATACCCAATGTTATATCAAACGTTTATCTTGGTTACTCACTGAGGTTTTCTAAGAGTCCATTCACATTTAAAAATAACCGTTTTCTTGCAAGTTTGGGAGAATTTAATTTCACCTAACATCATTTTCTAGAACTTTCACTTTCTTTAAGAAATAGCAAACTAGTTAGTGGCATTACTGAAATCCAAGTCCCTTAGCTATTAATGTCATTTGTCATAAAGTCTTCATCATAGAACTAAAAGATTAGTGTTCAAATTACCCATTTCACTGTGTCTTGATCAAGTAGGCCAACGTTGGTATAATATTCACAGTACTGCATAAATTTCTTTGGTCTTCTAACAAAAGTAATGAGTGTTTGTCAATGTCCCTTAAGGAAATCCCTCTTTTTTTTTTTTTTTTGCTACGTTTGTCTCTGTTTATAAACGTATTTACACCACAGAGAAAGAAATAGCAGTAACACTTTTTTGTTTGTTTGTGTTTATTCAAGACAAGGTTTCTCTGTACCTTTGGAGCCTGTCCTGGAACTAGCTCTTGTAGACTAGGATGGCCTCTAATTCACAGAGATCTGCCTGCCTCTGCCTCCTGACTGCTGGGATTAAAGATGTGTGCCACCACCACCCGACTAGCAGTAACTCTATGTGGTAGTTAATCCTAAATCACTAAGAGTTAAAGGACTTTCTGAAACAGAGTATGAAGAAAGTTGTCCCATGCCAGAAAACAAACAAACAAACAAACCCTGTTAGATTATTTTATTGAGGGAGAAGCTTCCAGTCTCCTGTGTCACTGACTGCACAGGATAATGTTCTGTTTGAGATGTGACTGAATATGAAAACATCACTCTACATTTCTCACATTTGTAAACTTTCCCTTACCTTTCCTCAAGCTATAGATGATTTTTATTTCTCTGGATTCTGGAAACCTTGTGTATCAGCAACAAGTTTTACAAAGCCCAAGATTTAATTTCAGACTTGAATGCTTAACTTCTAGTATCTTTTACATTAAATTGCCTATGTTACTGCAAATATCATGAATTGATTAATTGAGTCATAAAGACAGCTGTTGCATTATTTCTGAATAAGAACACTTATTGGGATTCTAGAAGTGAAAACTAATCACATTTATTTTGCTTTCACTTATACTTGTGTGTTTTCAAACCAAACAATTCTGCAATGAAAATTTGCAAACCGTATAAAACTATAAGAGACTGCTAATGCATCCGGAATAGCTAATGTACTAGAATTAAGAATATCCGGGACAGCTCAGATATAGTGACTCATTTGAAAAGACAAATAAAGGATACCATCTACCTGGCACCTGATTCTACAAACAAACTTGACAATAGAGGCTGATTTTAAAGGAGAATGTCAGTTGATAACTTCAATGAGACTTAATATTAGCTACCATAACAGGACTATAGAACTCAAAATATAAGAGGTAATGATAATAATATCCTCTGTGTTGACTGAGTCATCACCTTTATTCCTGTCTGTAATGAAGCCCAAGAGTGGATTGTTTCATGATCTTCTTTCTGTAATATCCAGAAACCTGGTTGCTCCCCTTTCTGTTGTTAGAGGGTCCACTTGTTTGTCCGGGCCACCCAGCCCTGAAATAATCACACAGGATCTGTATTGATTAAATCACTGCTTGGCCTGTTGGCTCTAAATTCTTATTGGCTAACTCTTACAACTTAATTTAACAAATTTCTATTAATCTGTACATTGCCACATGGCAGTGGTTTACCAGTGGCTAGCCAGCGTCCATCTCAGGCAGAGAATCCATGGCTTCTCCTCTGATTCTGCTTTCTTTTTCCATGCATTTAGTCTGTCTTCCCGGCCTACCTATGTTCTGCCCTATCAACTAAGGTAGGCAGTTTCTTTATTCATTAACCCATGAAAGCAGCAGATAGAAAGACCTCCTACACCATTTCTGCTTTTCTGTTTAAAGAAAAAGGAAGGCTTTAACTTTAATATAGTATAATTACATATAACAAAACAGTTATCAAGCAAGAATTACAGTTACAATAATTATATCTACTTTATCTTTTATCATAACTAGAGAGAACTATAACTATAAATTCTTCAACTCCATCAAAGACACCAGAAGAATATGATATTACCTAAGTAAACAGGAAGTACATTGTAAGAAACTTCCAAAACTCTATAATTGACAGAGACATCTTGCTGCCTGGACAGTAACCCAAATTTTCTTCTGCACCATTGGGGCATACATCTTCAACCTACAGGTCCATGGTATCCAGCAGACTTTTCCACGAAGCAGGAAATCTCAAAGACAGTTCAGTCACTTTCTTCTGTGTCCTTCAGAATATCTCGCAAATTCTTTCATGAAGTAGTAACCCCAAAGGACCATATCACTTTTAGGCAAGTTTAGCAGTCATCTCTCTGTGGGTACTGCATGTCCAGTGAAGCAGTCCAGGCAAGAACAGTTTCTTGCCCAAATGGCTAGCAAACTCCATAAGGATCCTCTTCAGTGCCCATCATCCCTTTGAAGTAGCTTGGTGCTGCCAGGAGCAGATGAGTCTCATTGTCATGAAAAGTCTTAAATTCTTAAACATGTTAAATGCCATATTCTGAAAGTCTCTGAAAGATTTGAAGAATACCCATCTAACTGAAATATATCTCTATATATCTAGAAAATCTAATTAACATGACTACAAGCCTGATTATTATAGGTGACTATTAAGCTATATTTCTTAATTATACATTACATTTTCAAATGAGCTACACAATCACAATACCCCAATCAAGAGCAGAAATATACATATACAGTATAACAAAATTGACCTTAAATTTGTATCAATAAATCAAGATCCATACCAAAGCAAATTATTTATCTCTATAGCATATTCTCCTTTAAATGTAAAAGAAGATTTATAAACAATATTTGGGAATGCGGGCGTAGTTTTTATCTCTCCAAACTGCTTGCTGCTGTATGGGGGCACTGTTAATCAGGTCTTTCATGGTATATCCTGTGTGCTAGGTTCATCTCAGTCAGCAGTTGAGCAAAGTAATTTTTTGAGGGTGTTTACAGCAACCTTTCAGGAGGCCTTGGTCCATGAAACCATATTCACCTGGATGCAATCCACAGGTTCTCATCTTCTGTGAAAACAAAAGAAGAACCCCTTTTCCCAAGCAACGCATTCTTAGACCCAAATTCTGAAGTCAAGATACCTATATAATATACATGCTAGTTTAGCTTATCAGCCCATATAATGAAATGTTTCTCTGTAGTTAGCTCGTTCACAGTCAAAATATTCAAATAAAACACAATGATACACATAATCCAGACTCTCTGTGAATTTTCTATTTTATGTGGCTTATTTTTCTTTACTCCCTTTATTCTATGATCATCTGTATTCTGTCTCTTTAAAGACTTTATCTTTTTTTTAAAAGCATTAACTTTATTTTATAACTATTTTGAAGAAATATTAGTTGGCCCTCAAAGTTACATCTTACACCTGTCAGAAAGACTAAAATCAAAAAGAATTTTAATACAATCTTTTCTCATTTTATATAGATATCTCAGTTCCCATTCCCTCTCCTCATCCTGTTCCATTCTTCCCTCCACCCAACTCCCCCATCTGCTTCTCAGAAAGAGTAAGGCTTCCCATGGGAAGGCAACAAAGTCTAACACATCACTTCAAGGCAGGACCAAGGAAGGACCCCTTATATCTAGGCTGAGCAAAGTTTCCCTCCAAAAAGAATGTGCTCCAAAAAGTTAGTTCAAAACAGATCTCATTATACCACATGGTTGCTGGGAATTGAACTCAGAACCTTTGAAGAGCAGGCAGTGCTCTTAACTGCTGAGCCATCCACTAGGGATAAATCCTGGTCCCACTGCCAGTGGTCCACAGACTGCTCACACCTCACAACTGTTCCCCACATTGAATGGGCCTAGTTTGGTACTATGCAGGTGACCCACACTATCAGTCCAGAATCAGAGAGCTCTCACTAGATCAGGTCAGGTGTTTCTGTGGGTATCACCATAATGGTTGACCGCTTTGCTCATATTATCACTCCTCCCTCTCTTGGATTGGTCTCTGGAAGGTTGGGCCAGTGCTTAGCTGTTGATCTCTGTATCTGCTCCCATAAGTTGCTGGGTGAATGTTCTATGATGACAATTAAGGTCGTAATCAATCTGATTACAGGGGAAGGCAGGTATAGCCATCCTCTCCACTGTTGCTTAGAGTTTTAGCTGGGCTTATGGCTCAGCCATTAAAGGCTAGACTCACAGCCAAAAATGTCTTCTTTACTTTATTATTGGAAATTTCACACTGCTAATTCCTTAAGCAAAAGTGTTGATTCCCATATGTAAGTATTTTCTTTCATATGTAAAATCTAATTAATCAGCAAACACTGTTCTGTATTTAAAATTCACACAGAAACTAATCATTTTCCAACCTGACCTAAATTACCTGCCTCTTGGACTAAAACTGTTGAAGATAGTCTTATGATAGGTCTCCTTGATTCACTTATCGCTCCTCAGACATATACTATTAATCAAAACCAGAGTGATTTTTAGAAAACCATAGGAAGCCAGGTGGTGGTGGCACATGCCTTTAATCCATGCACTCAGGAGGCAGAGGCAGGTGGTGGTTATAAGAGCTAGTTTCAGGACAGGTTCCAAACTTACCGAGAAACCCTGTCTTCAAAAACAACAAAAACAAAACAACAAAAAACGAAAAGAAAAAAAAGAAAAGAAAACCATGTGAATTCCCTGCTTCGGACCCTAATAAATATTTTATTATGTTGGATACTAGTTATCCTTATAAACTTAAGCCTTATTATACTTCCTTCTACTTCTATCTTCATGCCCTTGTACACTTCCTTCTACTCACTCTTCCTATTTCCTGCATGCTTACTGGCCTTCTTGCCCTTGTTTCTGCCAGAGATGGTTTCCATCCCATTGATAACATAGTTAGTTTAATGGTTTGCCTCCTTCAAATATTTGCTCAAATGTCATATTCTTAAAGGCCTTTCCTGATCTCCTTGCTTAAAATGTCAATTCTTTTTGCTCGCTAGCACTGTCTGTACCTCTACCCTGATTTTGTTCTCAGCATTTCTCACATCAGATAAACTATATAGTTCATTTTTTATTGCCAGTTTCTAACTGCAGAACCATCACTTGTACCTCTGCTTAGAGATTTATATATTACCTGTCCATGACTATTTTGAAGAAATATTAGTTGGCCCTCAAAGTTTTTCTCAACAAATAGTCATTTCAGTCTTCCTTATCTGTGATCAGAACAGAAACAAAGATAATGACATTACAGTTTTTGTCCTTGCCCTTGAGGAAATCACAGTGCAATCAGGGAGAAAGTTAGGACTCCCAGTTTTCCCAGAGTCAGCACTTGGGCCAGTAAATAGCAAACAGTCTTCATCTGAAAGGAGACAGTCACCAAGTGAAGCCCACATGTTCTTTACCCCAAGGCTCCTTTGACTTTGCAGTTTTCCTGTATTCATAAAAATTATAAGCACACATCTCTGCAACTGCTCTGATGTATATGCTTGTAAAGTTGTGGCATGCAAATGAAATAATTAAAAGAATTATCAGAGTATTTAGTGTTTGGGGAATGAGGACTCCATATTAGTACAGGAGCCCCTCATTTGATGTAACAGTGAGGTCTGGTTTCAAATGCAGGAAGACAGCTGCTTTTTAAGGAATACTACTGTGCGTTTTCCTTTTTTTTTTAAATCCAAACACTTTTTTTATTTTAAAATGAATAATCTCCCCCAATTTATCTCCATTGTATGATTTGAAAAACTGTGATGCATGCATTTTTAACATGAGGGTTTTTTTTAACAATCAAGTTTGTGCATAAGAGGAGTTGAAAGAACCCTGGATTGAATCTTTGTTCAAGAAGTGCTACTGATTGATTCTGTGACTTGAAACCAGTTTTTTATGACACTTCCTTTCTTTTGCTTTTTTCTGTCTATGTAATGGACCTTTTCCGATACCCTTGGATAATAGCAATATTCATGGATCTCTCTAAGGACCAAGAATAAATTTCTCCTTCATAAAAACTCAGTACTTTATACCCAAGTAGAATTAGGTTTGCTTTTTTGTAATCTGTCTTCAACCACTTTGTGACCTGCCTGTATGAATGTATTACTTTTACTATTGTTTTAAAAGAATATTTACCAAAAATGCAAATAAAAGCTTTTACATATTTTGACACAGTGAATTGATTCTTCCCTTCACAAAAATGAAGTAAATAGTATTTTGTAAAACTGAGTGCTGAGATTCAAAGAGGATTTTAATTTTTATTTAGTGGACATTTATACAGCACGTCCTACACTCCAGCTCTAAGGCCTTTTAAACATTAACTGATTTAATTCTTATTTAACCCCTTGAGGATACAAAGGCATTGAGAATTTAGAGAAGCTTGTCCAAGGTTACAAAGCCCTTAACTGGTAAAGTTAATATTTATGCCGAGGAAATGCTCTGGACCTATGCTTTTAGCTTACACCCCCTTACACACACACTCACACACGCACATGCACAAACATATACACCATTAAGGAGGCTGGATATCTGTCTTCACCTAGATTTCTGACAGTCTACATAACTATTATTGTCCATGTCCAGGTACAGTCTCTAGGTCCCACAGACACTGCATTTCTTTTCTTCTACCTCTCCTGTTCCTAATCTTGCAACTGCATTTCATTTACATTTAAGCCTCCTTTTTTTTTTTTGCTATTACCCATGTGTGCTTGTTTTTATGGAAGTCATACTCTTAATGCCTCTTTCTCCTAACTAACCTTCAAGTCGGTCTACTTGAGAAGCTGATGATAGGGTTCCCACCTTAAATCACTCTGTACAGATCATCACTTTATAATTTTAAGTTTACAGTCCAGCATGGGTGATCAAGCATACCTTGTTGTCTAGCAATAAGGAGGCTGAGTGAGACAGGATGGTTGCTGCAAGTTCAAGATCAGTCTGACAAACAATGAATTTCATGCTAGCCTTATTATAAGCATAGATTCCCCCAAATGGATTTTATTTTCTATAACTGTATTTAAGAGCAAAGTTTTACACAAGAATTTGTCCTTTACAATATATTTTTAACATCTTTTATTGGATTCCTTAGTCTTCATCAGAGGGACACAATTAATAACATAGACACTAAGGAAACCAACAATACCCCATTCACAAATGGCTTGACCAGAATGTACTGGGTAAAGTTCTCCTTACCCAACTCCTAGGCTTGTTCTGTAATAATAATAAAAAAAAACTGTGTTTATTTTCTTTATCACTTGTTCATCCAGAAATTCTCACTTTAACTTCACCTATGCTGGTCAAGTCCTTCTAAGAAGGTAAGGCCAGTAGAAATTCTGATTAGGAGTAAAAATGCAAACATTTTCTTTAGAATCTTGTCTAGAATTCATCACATTCGCAATTAACAGAACTGTCTGCCTGAGGATATGGTAACACTGACCTGTAGAATGTGGATGACAGGATAAATTCAGGTCCTTGTTAGCCAGCTTCAGGAAAATCACAAAAGAAAACTGAAAAAAAAATCAGAAACTGAGACCCACCCAAGGCTATTACTTTGATTTTTCTAGGGAGTGATTATATAAATGTGACACTTGTTCTGAAATAATTTATATTAGAGTCACACTTAGAGATAGCACAGTCCTATTAAGAGCTCTTAATGAAGTTATTATTTAAATAATGAGATTTTATTAGATTTTTAGCAATAATAATATTCATTTCAACAGAAGATTTATCTGGAACTAAAATTTAAGCTCAGACTCTGAGTGTACAGGTTGTGTCAATGTTAGAACAGTTTGATTATGAAGAGCATTATGAGAAAGAATTGCTCTAGAACATGTTTGTGATCGATGTTCACAAAAACTGAGAAAAACAATTTTGTCTTCAGTTTTAATATAAAACTTCTAATAGGCAATCTCAATTTACCTAATTAACTACAGTCTGGGATTTTACAATCAGTTGTTTCTTTACAGAAATTTAATGATACAATCAGTTATTTCTACAAGTTTACTTATCTTCTCTGCTCAGCATTTTACTACTTACAGCTAAAGTACAGTTTTTAGTCTGAATTTCTTTTCTGATCCTTTTCCCCATGTTCCATGGATTGGGAATTAAATCGCAAAATGTGCCCTGCCACTGAATTCCATTGTCAGACTTTTTGACTTTTTTATGATTCTGAAACAAGGTGTCACTAAGTTGCCCATCCATTCAGGACTTGGACTTGTGATTCTCCTGCATCTACCTTGCAATTAGTTGAGGTTACTGGCCTGTGCACTAATCCACCATTTTCATCAATGCAGTCTTGGATGATTGTTATTGAAGGGCTGTTTCATGAAGGTGGTGTTCATCAATTACGTGATATTCGTCAGGGTTTGGCAAGGGCACACAGAGACAAGCTATGCAGCATGTTAATGGCTATATTGTTGTTCCCTCAGCTGTTTGATTATGATGGGAACCTGAATTCATTTTTGTTCAAGGTTTGTACCCATTGTTTTAATAATATTCTGTTATTGTAATATCACTTAAATATGAGGTGTTTTATATTTTATAAACAGCTGTAGAAAGAGCCCATTCTTTTTTGAGGGATACCTTGCATAGCCTAAATATAGCATGGAGGCCATAGTCCTGCCTCAAAGTGATGTGTTAGACTTTGTTGACTCCCATGAAAGCCTTACGATTTTTGAGGAGCAGTTGAAGAGTGGGGTGTGAGAAAGGTGAGGGGAATAGGAGGAGTGGAGGGAGTGGGAACTGGGATAGCCATGCAAAATGGGAAAAATATTTTAAAAATAAATAATTTTTTAAAAAAGAAAGTAAAAGTAAAGCTCTGAACTTTGGTCAGACCACTAGAATATCAGACTCCCATTTATTCTGCTGTAAGATCCATTACTTTTCTACATCAGTTCACTGCCCCTCCCTAATCAGAGGAATTCATGAATTTTGAACATACTCACACATTAATCACTTTCTTATCAATAGTAAAAACAAAGGTTTTTCAAATAGGTTCACTTTGCATTTCTCTTTCTCATTATAAAGGTTCACAAGGTTATTTAACTTTTTAATGTTGCATGGCATTTTAGCTTTACAGGAATGGCCTCAATCTCATTTAAAGACTCCTGAGCCAGTTCATAGACTAATTACCAGCTGTAGATGTTCTCTCTGTGCTGAGGGTCTGCTCAGTATGATGAATGTTCATCTCTGCTGGTTGAATGGATTGCAAATGAAGTGATTAATTTAAAATATCAATTAGTGGGGAGAGCAAGTATTTTTGCCACAACACCCTCCAGTATAGAGTAGACCCCCTCATAGAGCAGTGGCAACATAGCAATAAAACTGAACAGGGAGGAATCTATGCCAAGAGAAAAACCCACAGAGTATACTGACTGTTCTTTGTTCAGGAGTGGGAGGAAAGTTTCTGTGAGCCAAGAGCATCTCTTCCTCTGTCCTGCTGAGTAATGAACGCCCTTGACTTGTTTCATGATAAAAACTTGTTTCAAGATGAAAACACTTACTTAACACTGAATGCTTTCCTGGCTTATTCTCTTTCTTTCTAAGCTAGAGAACCAGAAATTAATAGATTATCAATGGTAACATAATTTTCTCTGCAGTAAAACATGCACGAAACTAATCATAAGCTCCGTTAGCCTGGGGGCATTTTCAAAATGAATAAAATGTTAAAGTCAATGACATGGAGGCAATTAACTTAGGCATATTTTCTTCTGACCTTAGCTCATGTTTTCCAAACTAATTGATAGCTATAGTAAAATTAACTAGATTGATCTAGTGGAACTAGTGAATCTTTCCTTATTAGCAGAATTGGTTGATAATGTGGTGCTATGGAGAGAAAAACACATATACCTTTGCCTTCCATTGCTTGGAAGGCCATGGTTCGCATTTATATTACACAGTGCCATCCTGATGCTTGTTGACAAGCCACTCATTAGTAATGTTAGTTTTCATCCCAAGTTACCCTAGATTCTGTGAAAAAGTATACAACTACACTGTTTGTTATTTCTCTTTTGCAGGGCTAGCTCTATATTCAAATAAATAGGGATATCTCTGACTTGTAAGTTGTTTATATTTACTGTTTTCTCGATATTTAAGCAAATGAATTGATGAAAAGTAAATGTACACATGAAGTCAGCGTTATTGAAACTGAATATTGCATTAGTATCACAGACATTGACTTAAAAAATAGAAATGTCTGTTTTAGACAATGTAAGTTTTAACCAACAATTGGTACAGCAGAGCTAATCCATTTCTGTGGACTATAAGGGTAGGAAAGATTCCAAATATCTGTTATTTTCCACTTTCATTTTCTCTGAATGCACTCTTCTTATTCCCAAATCTAGTCATTTTTTAAAATAAGGATACCAATAATATAGTACTATGGCCACCATGATGATTTTATTTTAATTTGATTATTTACATTAAAGGCCAAATAATGTCTTTGGTCCTGCAAATAGGGCCACATTACAAGATATAATGCATTAGAAATGAATTTATGGTATAAAATCCAATTCAAAACAAGCCCTCTATAACATGTAATAGAAAAAAAATGTTTTCACAGGGCCATCTTCTTTAAATCTAGTTACATGCTTATAAATAGTAGTAGCACATTCCTATTTACCAATTAATGAAACTGCAACTCACTGTGGATGACTCACTCCAAAACACTGCCACCAGGTAATTATGTGGATACAAACCTGCTATCACTACTGGTCCTGCCATTCACAGAGGTAGAAGAGTTATAATTCTGTATTTTGCATAAGAATTTAAACTTTTATGTAAATCTTGAGTTTATGTGAGGTTTTATTAACTACATACAGTCTTTTAATTGTCCACATTCACAGGGGCTAAGTTTGAAGTTATAGGTTGATGCAAAATGTGAACTCATGTTTTAAGGCAAACAGAGTTTGAAGTCCTTTAAATAAAGGAGGCTAGTTAAAAGTATGGATTTCAGGGTTGGAGACATAGCTTATTGGTTAAGAGCACTTGTACAATCATGAGAACCAGAGTTAAGACTCTAGAACCCAGGGTATAAGCTGACCTGGGTGCACATCTACCTATCCACAAACACACAAATAAAAAAAAAATAAAAGAAATATCTTTTTAAAATAAGAATGGTGAATCTCTTCTAGGTGAGCACAGCATGGAAGGGCTTGTGCATACACCCACAGTCTGTGTATTTGAAAATTTCTTCTGGGGTCTACTCTATGCCATTTCTGATATTCAGTCATCTTACATGCAATTCTCCAATATGAAATAGATGACTTGGGGACATGAAGCTGTGTTTTTTGTACTGTGTATTGAAAGTGATGATGACAAGATCATACTCAGATGTCTTTTCAATACTGTGGGTTCAATGTAGTTTTTGCAAGATATGGTTACACATGGAACCTATTGGCTTAGTTTGCTGTGCGAGTTATAGAAATATATCCAAATTGGAAATCATTTTCCTCTGTGGTTTACTCTATTCTTATTGGTGCTATCAATGGTCCCTAAGCATACTGATTATTGAAGGTTTCCTTTTTTTATAATGCCCTCTTATTTGTGTGCAAACAAGTACCTCTATGGTAACTACAGACATTGCTCAATTCAGTAGAATGGTGCAGATTCATTATTGAGACAGGCAGTCTTTAGCAGCAGAATCAGTGAGAGATATTTAAAATTCAAAAATCATTAGGCTTTTGTACTGACTACTTCATTTAAGGATGACCTGAGATTCTGTCATGAGGTGAGAGATGGTATGACATCTGTTTCTATGTTTTCAGAATGCTCTCTGATACAGGCAATGCTGCTTTTCCTCTGCTTTCTTCTTTGCTTCCCACATTTCATAAATTAGATGAGTGTATATAAATTAGAACAGTGAACACCTCTGTGGTGACCTTTCTGGTATTCTGCTTTTGATTATTTCAGGGTTTACTTCTTGCTAGAGAGGCAGAGCATGCTGACACATTTCAATAGTGTCTGAAAATCATGTTTGCACAGTATTTCATAAAATCACTTGCCGATCTTGAGGGGTGGGCAGAGTAATTAAAATATTTTCTTAAAAGACATAACTGATCATGGATATGCTTCCAACTGATGAGCTTCACAATCCCTCAAGTGTATAGATTTTCCTTAAAGAGACTGGAAAGAAAAAGACAAGATCTCCTGAGTAAATTGGGAGCATGGTGATAATGGGAGAGGGTAGAAGGGGAAGGGAAAAGAAGAGAGGGGAGCAGAGAAAAATACATAGTTCAATAAAAACAATAAAAAAGAAGATGCCTTTAGCAACCAGTTTTAAACAATGAGACAAAGTATTACCACTTGAATAAATCTTTTAGTTTTCAAAGCTTTTTCCATCTGTTATTTCATGTAATGCTTTAAATAGCTTTGAAAGATAGGCAAATCCAATGTCATTAGTTGACTGTCTTGGGAATGCATGTTAAAACTTCAATACCACTTTGTGGCAAGAGGCTGAGGAAGGCAGTATGAATTGTTAGAAATAGTCTGGGAAGCTACAATAAATTTAGTTTTAGATTTTCCTAGAGATCATGGCTACCTGGAAATCATGTCAGTGTCCGAGGCTCATAATGATGCTCTGTTACATGTTCCAACAAGTGAACAAGCCCCAATGGTTGGCGTAGTAAATGTAGTGGTGTACTGAATCTTGTAGGAGTCAGTAAGGTCCTAAATAATCTTTTAAAAAATTTCTTTATTGAATCTTCGGGGGTTTCACATCATGCACCCCAATTCTGTTTGCCTCTCAGCCCCACGATCCTCCCTTATCCCTGCTGCACTCCCTCCCTCATGAAATAAAAGAAAACAAAGTAACTAAGCAAGCAAACAAAAAGCAAGAGCAACAACAACAAAAATCCAATAAACCAAAACAGAACATAAACCACACCAGGAACAGAAAAACTTGTTTCTCCTCTCCTGCCTATCCATCACTTCTTCAGTGGTCCTAGTGGCAGTTGAGGCTTTGGTATGTCACATAGTATACTTTTTTGTCCAATTAGCTTGACTGGCAAATGTTCATTGCAATGATTCACTGGTTTGGTTCAAGGTCTCTGGTTTTTGGTATACCATCCTCACTGGGTCCTGACCAGAATTTCACTAGGGTATCCTGTAACTGCCCTGAGCCTTGGAGATCTTGCAGGTATCGTTCCAGATGACAAGTCCCTTCACAAGCTCCAGCACTTCTCAAATGGGATAGATGTTAGGGTTGGTCAACCTGTAGTGTGGAGCTGTGGGCCGGCTTCCCGCCACCCTGCTTTCAGCCTCCTGACTAGCTTATGCCCCAAAATAACAACACACAAATTGTATTCTTTTAAATACTGCCTGGCCCATTATTTTCTGCCTCTTACTCACATCTTGACTAACCCATATCTAATAATCTGTGTAGCACCACAAAGTGGTGCCTTACCGGGAAGTTTCTAGCGTACATCCATCTTGGGCTGGAGCTTCATTGCGTCTGGCCTCTCTCTCAGGAGAGGCACAGTGGTCTGTCTAACTTAGGAGAGGCGTGGCATCTTACTGATCCTTCTACCTCACTTCCTCCTCCTGTTCTATCTACTCCACCCACCTAAGGGGCGGTCTATCAAATGGGCCAGGCAGTTTCTTTATTAGCTAATGGGAAGCCTCCATCATTTCCCCTTTTCCTGTTTAAGCAAAAAAGAAAGGCTTTAAGTTTAACATAGTAAAATTACATATAACAAAACAGTTATCATTCAAAAATTACAGTTACAATATTTATATCTACTTTATCTTTTATCATAACAAAGGAAAACAACTATAACTAATCTATCTATTCTTCTTCAGCTCCATCAAAGACTCCAGAAGGACACATTATTACCTAAGTAAATAAGAAATATGCAATTTCCAAACTCTAGAAATGATAGAGACATCTCGCTGCCTGGACAGTCACCCAAAGTTCTTTTGTACTGTTGGGGCATCCATCTTCAGCCTTCAGGCCCATAGTATCCAGCAGACATTTCCATGATCAGGAAATTTCAAAGGTAGTTCAGTCACTATCTGCTGTGTCCTTCAGAATGTCTCGCAGACTCTTTCTTAAATTAGGAACCCCAAAGAATCATCTCACATTTAGGCAAGTTCAGCAGTCCTCTCTCGTTGGGTTCTTTGTGTCCAGTTTCTGCAACAGTCCAGGCAAGAGCAGTTTCTTGCCCAAATGGCTATCAAACTCCATAAGGAGCCTCTTTGATGCCCATCTTCCTCTTGAAGTAGATTAGTACTGCCAGGAGCAGACATGTCTCATTGTCATGAACAGTCCTAACTTATTAAAACATTTAAAATGCAATATTCTGTAGTCTTTGAAAGATATGAAGAATGCCTTTTTAACTTAAATATATCTCTATATATCTAGAAAATCTAACTAACATGACTATAAGCTTTACTATTATCAATGATTATCCATTAGCAACCTATATTTCCTAATTATACATTATATTCTTAAAATGAACTACACAATCACAATACCTTAATCAAGATTAGAAATACATATACATATAACAAAATTGACCTTAAAATCCATACCAATGCAAATTATTCATATCTATATCATATCCCCCTTTAAATGTAAAAGAACATTTATAAACAATATTTGGGAAAATGGGCGCAGTTATTTCTCTCCAAACTGCTTCCTGCTGAATGGGGACGCTGTTAATCAGATCTTTCATGGTGTAACCTGTGTGCCAGGTTCATCTCAGTTATCAGTTGGGTGAAGTAATTTTCTGAAGGTGTTCACAGCAACCTTTCAGGAGGGCGTGATCTATCATACCATATTGGGACAGAAGCAATCCAACGGGTCTCATTTTCTGTAAAAATAAAAGAAGAATCTCTTTTCCAAAGTATCATATCCTTAGATCCAAATTCTAAAGTCAAGGTATTTTCAAGATATCTTTCTTGGATTAGTTCAGCAGCATTTGTAAACAAATATCTTTTAGCAGCTGTTGCTCCTTCCTCAGCATTCAAACAATTCAAAAAGAGCATAATAGCATACAGTATCAAGATTCTCTGTGTATTTTCCATCTTTGGGCGGCTTTATTTTAACCTCTATTTCGTTTATTTTTTACTTTTATTTTTTGAGACAGGTTCTCTGTATATCTTTGTCCTGGAATAACTCTGTAGACCAGGCTGTCCTTGAACTCTCAGATATCCGTCTGTCTCTGCCTCCCCAGTGCTGGGATTAAAGGTGTGTGCTACAACACCTTGAACTCAGAGAGATCTTTCCGTCTCTGCCTCCCAGGCATTCAGATTAAAGGTGTGTCCTGCCACACCTTGAAGTCACAGAGGTCAATCTACCTTTGCCTCTCAAGTGTTGGGATTAAAGGTGTGTACTATCACACCCAACTACTTTCTTTCTTCCTTTTTTACCCTAAGAACTTTAACCTTTAGCTTGCGTATATTTTTAACACACTGTAAAACATTTAGAGGTTTTCTTTGTCTTTGAATCTTTCTTTACTGTATATTTCTCTTTTTCTGACCACATGAGTCTTTAATTTACCAAACAATATCAGTAGGACTAAAGCCGTGACTTTGGCGGCTAGATCCAGCCCATTCTTTAGCTTTCCAGACTCACGGTAGACGTACCGGCTATAGCCTTGTTTATCACCACAACTCTGGCGGTTCAAGGTCCCTGCCAGCAAGCAAGCTGCAACAGTGTTAAACAACACTCAAAAGCTCCATATTCAGGACCGCCTGGTTGAAAGAGTCAGAGTTTGCCCTGGCAGTACAGACCAGAATGCCAGCATTTTAAAACAGCACAACTTTTTTCCTGTTACAGCTGAAAACCGAAAACACACGTTCAACTTTTCATCAACACCATTTAAGTGTTTTGTGGCAGGACCTCTTAATGAGCTGCAGGGTTTTGCAGCTGAAGCTGAGTCAGGAAGCCTCTCTTAGATGAGAGCGCTTGCTCAGACCTGAGAAATTGCTGTTATCAAGAAAACATGCTTTACTCTATTCTTTCCCAAGCTTTCTCAGGTTTTCTGTGGATTCAGTTATCCACGTTGGGCGCCATTCTGTAGTGTGGAGCTGCGGGCAGGCCTGCTTTTCATCCCACCCGGCTCCTGCATGGTTAGCTTTACACCCGAAATAACAACACACAAATTGTATTCTTTTAAATACTGCCTGGCCCATTATTTTCTGCCTCTTACTCACATCTTGACTAACCCATATCTAATAATCTGTGTAGCACCACAAAGTGGTGCCTTACCGGGAAGTTTCTAGCGTACATCCATCTTGGGCTGGAGCTTCATTGCGTCTGGCCTCTCTCTCAGGAGAGGCACAGTGGTCTGTCTAACTTAGGAGAGGCGTGGCATCTTACTGATCCTTCTACCTCACTTCCTCCTCCTGTTCTATCTACTCCACCCACCTAAGGGGCGGTCTATCAAATGGGCCAGGCAGTTTCTTTATTAGCTAATGGGAAGCCTCCATCAGTCAACCCAAAGCCAAGTTGTGGGCCAGAATTATCTTGACCAAGAAAAAACAGATAATTAGTAATAGAAACACAGACATAGATGCTTAATGTCCTGAGTACATAAATTGGAGAAGGAAACATTCCAGTCTCTTTGTTAGACAGGACTGAGGATGTTCAAGCACACAGGCTTTGCCAAGATTATACTAAGGATTGTTGTGGGTTAAAATGTGTATATAAATTTCAGCAATAATCCTTTTAAAAGGTACTGTAAAAAGGAAAGGCATGGAAAATGAAGCAGGAGGAACAACCATCGTCATTACCCTTTTACAATAATAAACACATGTGCAACAAAAGCTGAACCAAGAGCAAAATGTTGGCTCTTTCTAAACCGTTGCTCTTCTACAAGTTCTGAAGTCCTTTACACAGTAAGAAATAGGAAGGATTCTGGCACTAGTACACCAGGTTCTGTGATGAAGTGGGAGAATAGATGCAAACAAGCTAAAATACAGAAAAGGACAACTGATGGGCTGCTAGAAAACACTGGGAAATTTTTTAATATGTCTCATTTTTTTCAATATTTTTAATGTAATAACTTCATTTGGATTACTGATTGAGATGTAAAAGACACTTTCTCTAACTTAAAGTACTACCCTTATGCTTGGTTTACAGAGCCAATGTCTTTGATGTCTAAATAGACTTTTGTGTTGCATATATTAAGTCAGTATTATAAAGTTATCACACACAAATTATTTGTACAACATAGAGAGATTTAGTACATCTTATAAACTTTTAATCCTTACAAGGCAGATCTGTCTATTGGGTAATCTATTGGAATGTGTAGATGTGAAATATGACTATATTAGATTGCAAAACTAACAATTGATGATTCTTTGAGCTTAAGGGCATAATAGAATCTAGGGAAAATAATATCTTTAGGCAGTTAAAATTGTCTGTGTTCTCAAATCTTACATAACAGTTTTCATCAATAGGGTAAAAGCTTATTAAAGTTAGGTTATGCATGTCACTTCTTTCCATGCTACTACTACACAGAGCAAATAACTTCTGGAGATGATGGAAGCTAAGTAAATTTGTGTATTTAGATTTAAGGTAAATGAGAGAAATGGAAATACTGTTACTGCTCTATTTCAATCTAAAAAGGCACTAGTATTCAATCTTAGGTCTCCAGAAAGAGAAAGTATAAATAAATATGTGAAAATAAAAGTGATTGAATTATTAATAGTAGAGTGCTAACTGCTAATGAATTACATGATTCTGAGTGAGGGCCCATTAATCTTTGAGTGTCCTTTATCCTTGTGTTCAAATAAATTCATTAATCTAATGGTTCCTTTGAATCTATCCTCCTCAACATTATGATGCCCAAAAGAGAACACTGCACTGCCTTCAACTCAAAGATTACCAAAACAGACATATCTGGGTATACTATAGTATACACAAACACACACGCACACACACACACACTCGTACATGTACATGAAACAGACAAAGAACTAAAGGAGAAAGAGAAGAGAGAGAGAGAGAGAGAGAGAGAGAGAGAGAGAGAGAGAGAGAGAGAGAGAGAGAGAGAGGAAGAGAAGGGGGAAAGGAAGAGAAGCAATGATGATAGATTTATATTTGTGGGACTATGTTTCATTAACTTCTTAGTATTGTGTATTAACATAAAATTTTGAACATCTAATTTCATTGAAATATTATTAAAAATTATATTAGTACCCGAACTACATTTCCTTGGTTAATACCTTAAGTTATTTAATCTGTCTTTTGCTGTCATAATATTATGCCCTTCCTTTAAAATAGCTCTTTCCACATCTTGGCCTCTTTTCTTATGATAAATTGGTAGCACCTAAGCATTTTAAAGATTTTTTTTTTTTTTTGGTTTTTCGAGACAGGGTTTCTCTGTGGCTTTGGAGCCTGTGCTGGAACTAGCTCTTGTAGACCAGGCTGGTCTCGAACTCACAGAGATCTGCCTGCCTCTGCCTCCCTAGTGCTGGGATTAAAGGCGTGCGCCACCACCGCCCGGCTCATTTTAAAGATTTTTGATATCTCTTGCCAAACTGTTATATGGGAAGAAAATAATACAAGATATGCTGCCATCCGTGGCTGGAACAATGGCTCAGTGGGTAAAGTGAAGACATTATTTCAGGTCTTCAGCACCTACATAAAAGCTATAATCTTAACACAGGGAGCAGGGTGCATAGACAGGCAGATAGTTGCTAGGCATTTGCTGCTCAGCCAGTCTTGCAAAAACAATAAACTGCAGCTTCAATGAGAGACCCTGTCTCAGAACATAAGGTAGGAATGATAGAGGAAGACAGCATTAAACTTTAACTTCTTCAAGTACACAAATTGGTTTACAGATCTGTACACATACACATACAATGTGATGAGATCAAACTTAGTGGACTGCATGCATGAAGCTTATGCTTTCTTATTTTTGTAACTTTGAAAAAATGTTAGGCAAATTTATTATTTTAACTTAATTATTTTTTCTAGATTATTGATGGGAAATATATACTGTTTTTAGTGGTTAATTGCACTTTTACGTTGGTATATTACATATTTGGTAATTTTGACTCTTTGTAGGGATTGCTCTTTTCTGGTTGTCTTGCAAATATTTTTACACTTTGTGACTTGCCTCCTGGCTTTTAATGTGCGTGTTTCCTAGTGTGGAAGCCTTATATTTTTATATAGTCAGATATAGTAATCCCCTTTAAAAGGTTTCTACTTTTGTTCTTTTTAGAAATGTCTGATTCACTCAAATAGTATGTAAAATGAAGCTATTATCTTCCTGGTGGAAATATGTGGGTTGGAGAGAATAGATACCCACACTTGCTTTGTGATTGTGGAAGTCTTATGTAAAAGCATTTTATTGTGTTTAATCAATAATCATTTATTTTATCATCCTTTTTGATAGACACAGAGGCAACTTAGAAAAATTTTAAATATTTTAATAAAAATTGGTAAGCTATCTGATTCTAGTTCAGTATAACCCCTCAGGTATTTTATTTTTCAACATTTCTAATCACTTTTTACCTTCCTTTCTATCAAAATGATAGTGTTGAACTTTTTCTGAATTTCTTTCAATAAATTTTTTCTTAGATATGGATTTATATACAGAAAATCTTCTTTCTTCCTGCTTCTACATTTAAGTTACAGATGTGTCTCTTTGCTTGGATGTCTTGTAGGGTAGGTATCTTTCTTAGCACAAAAATATGCAATATAGATTAATTATCCAACACAATAGGAAGAAATTCCCTTTTGCTTTCTAAGTTTGTTGAATTTATTGTCAGCTTTATTAGTGACATAGTAATAAAAAACTAATATTTGCATCAGCTTTGGATGAAGGTCATCAGAATAGCATTGTACAGAGAAATCCAGAGAGGAAAGATAATTCCTAACCCCAGGACATGGTTAATAGGAGTAGTAGGAAACATGCTTATAACTTCCCAATTAAAGTTTTTAGAAGAAGCAAGAGCCTTAACTTTAAGATCTGCTTATGGCAAAATTAAGAACTTTAAATTCCTACAGACACAGCATAAGTATATAAATGAATGCATTGGCCTTTTGGTGACATCAGAAAAACTAAGCCATGATTATGAGGTCTAAACAAATTTTGCATGGGAAAATATGGAACCAGTGTTGTCAAATGTTTCCTGGTTTTTAAAGATAATCTATAAGTCTGGATTTTTTTGGTGCATTCAATTAATTACATGTTGGAAACTGGTTCATATGTAAAAGCAAAAAAATAATATTATGCAGCTATAGTAAACAAATTTGGAGACCATGGTTTGTTCGTTTGGGCTTAGGCTATTAGAGCTGGACTGACTTCATTATGTTTTCCTCCAATTATAGATTTTAACCAATGCAGTTCCTTACTTCCTTAGAGCAACAAAAGATCAGAGCATCTTTGAACTTCTTGAGAGTACAGCAAAGTTCAGGTGTATTCACCTGTAGGAAAAGAGGAGAGAAGAGAGTGATAGGGAGAAAGGAAACTATAAAGAACCATAAAGAAGAAGAGAAAGAGGAGAGATAGGGATGGAGTTAGAGATGGATAGAGGGAGGGAAGAGAGAGATGATAGATAATAGACAGAGATAGATAAATAGATAGATAGATAGATAGATAGATAGATAGATAGATAGATAGATAGATAGATAGATAGATGAAAAGATAAAGATAATTTTTTCGGATCTTCAGGGAGAGAGATTTCAAAATGTGATGGCAGTAAAGAACTAGCAACAACCACCAGAGTAGATGGCATTAAAACAAACCTATCCTTCTGTCTCTTTAAGGACTAAGACTAAATCATTTTAGTGCCAATCAGATGCTCCCTGGCACCTACGCACACTTCTATTTGGCTTTGGAATTTTTAAAGTTGGGTGTAGTTATGGTATCCATGTATACATTAAGGCAACTGTATATTTAAACGAAGATCAGAATGCTTCTCCTAGAATATCTGTCCGCCTATAAATTAAGAATTCCCATGAAAGAACAATAATTCTATATTTAAGGTGATGCTTATTAGCCTAAGAGTTGATGACATTAATATATGAATCTTCATGAATTTAATGTCTTTTATTCTTAGACTCCTCCCCCCATCTCAATGGTTGTCTGACCTTAGCCTAACAGGGGCCTTTATTTCATATAAGCTCAAAAACTCTTTTCTTCTGTCAACTTGCTTTAACGTGGCTCAACATCTAAATCATCAGGTTACTTTTATTTTTTAATCTCTTAATTATTTTTAATTGTATTTTTTATTTAAAAAACTATCTTTTCTTATTTTACATACCAATCCAAGTTTCCACTCCCTCCTCTCCTCCCATTTCCTCCACTTTCTTCCCCACCCCACCCCACCCCACCTCGCATCTACTCCTCAGAGAGGGTAAGGCTTCCCATGGGAAGTCAACAAAGTCTAGCAAATTGCTTTGAGGAAGGAAGGGCCAAGGCCATCCCCACTATATCTAGACTGAGGAAGGTATCCATGCAAAGAGAATGGGTCCCAAAAAGTCAGTATAAACAATAGGGATAAATCCGCGCCCCACTACCAGTGGTCCTGCAATGTATTTCAGCCATACAACTGTCACCCCCATCCAGAGGACCTAATTTGGTCCTCTGCTGATTTCTTCCTTGTCAGACCAGAGTCAGTGAACTCCCATTAGCTCAGGTAAACTGTTTCATTGGATATCTCCATCATGGCCTTGACCTCTTTGCTCGTATTCTCACTCCTCCCACTCTTTGACTATACTTTTGGAGCTCAGCCCAGTGCTTCACTGTGGGACTCTGCTTCTGTCTCCATCAGTTCCTGGATGAAGGCCCTATGGTGACATTTAAGATATTCATCAATCTGAATACAGTGCAAAACCTATTTGGGCCTCCTCTCCTCTATTGCTTAGGGTCTTAGTTGGGGTCATGCTTGCGGATTCCTGGGAATTTCTCTAGTGCAAGGTTTCCTGCTAGCCCCCTAAAGTCTCCCTCACTCAAGACATCTCTTTCCTTGCTCTCTGTCTCTGTCCTTCCCCCATCTTGACCATCCCGTTCCCTCAAATTCTCCTCCCCACACCCCTTTTCTCCTTCTCCTTCCATTCTGTTCTCCCTTTCCCCCCACCCCTATTCTGCTAATTTTCTCAGGATATCTTGTCTATTTCCTCTTCCTAGTTGTATTGGCAGAGGCTGCTCATTCTTTTTCAGCTTCCCAGACTAGAAATAATCACAGCGAAGCTATATTAATTATGACACTGCTTGGCTTATTAGCTTAAGCTTCTTATTAACTAACTCTTACATCTTAAATTAATCCACTTTTATTATTTTATATTTTACCAATAGACTCAAGGTTTACTGGCAAGGCTCCTGGTTGTCGGTCTACTTCAGAGGCTACATGACATCTCTCTGACTCTGCCTTCATTCCTCCCCTATCTGCTTAGAATTCCCACCTTACTCTATTCTTCTGTGTTGTAGGCCAAAGCATCTTTATTCATTAACCAATAAAAGCAACACATATACAGAAGGACTTCCCACAGCATTTCCCATTTCTTATTCAAATAAAAAAGAAGTTTTAACTTTAATATAGTAAAATTACATGTACAAAACAGGTATCATGTAAGAATTACAGTTACAATGTTTATATTTACTTTATCTTTTATCTTTACTAAGGAAACTATAACTATCAATTTTTTAACTCCATCAAAGATCTCAGAAGGATATAATATTAACTAAGTAAACAGGAAGGGCATTGTAAGTCTCCATTAAACTATAGAATTGACAGACATCTCACTGTCTGGACAGTCACTCAAATTTTGAAACATTGGGTATCCATATTTAGCCTACGGGGCCCATAGTTTCTCATATTTTTTCATGAAACAGGAAATTTTAAAGACAGTTTTGTTTATATTGGCAGTTTATTAGTTGTTGTCCGAGGTTTCTGTTCTGCCCAGTTCCCACAATCGTTAAGTTCCAAAGAATTCACACAGAGGTCTACATTAGTTATAAACTAATTGGCCTGTAGTGATGAGCTACGGGCCGGCTTCCTGCTGCCCGGCTCTGGTCACCAGCTAGCTTATGCCCCAAAGTAATTACATGGAAACTGTATTCTTTTAAACACTGCCTGGCCCATTATTTTCAGCCTCTTACTCACATCTTGACTAACCCATATCTAACAATGTATGTAACACCACAAGCGGTATCTTACCAGGAAATATTCAGCATGTCTGACCTGGTGGCTGGCTTCATCGCATCTCTCTCCCTGAGGAGAGGCATGGCAGTCTACCTAACTTAGGAGAGGCATGGCATCTGACTGAGCCATCTACCTCACTTTCTTCTTCCTGTTCTGTCTACTCCACCCACCTAAGGGCTGGCCAAGGCAGTTTGTTTATTAGCCAATGAGAATCCTCCATCATTGGCCCATTAGCTCAGGCTTTATATTAATTCTTAATAACTTATATTTGCCCATTATTCTTGTCTATTCTAGCCACATGGCT
Organism: Arvicola amphibius; assembly: GCF_903992535.2. Classification (NCBI taxonomy): domain Eukaryota; kingdom Metazoa; phylum Chordata; class Mammalia; order Rodentia; family Cricetidae; genus Arvicola; species Arvicola amphibius. Next base: position 129,909,372 of record NC_052065.1, on the reverse strand, counting down.
CGGTACCTTATTCAGTGAGGCAGTCACATCTTCTGTGACTGGGTCATGACTGTGTACCAAGATTTCCTCTTCCCAGAATTCTACTGTTCAAATTGGCCCATCCTTACTTCCTGTCTGATTGTCCTGCCTGGCTACTGGCCAATCAGCGTTTATTTAAAATATAATTGACAGAATACAGACCATTGTCCCACAATAATCAGTCACTATTTTGTGTGTCCTTCAGAATGTCTGGTAGATTCTTCCATGAAGCAGGAACCCTAAAGGACTGTCTTACCTCTAGGCAAGTTCAACAGTCATTTTTGGTGGGTCTTGCATGTCAAGTTCATAGATCATAAACATCAAACCGTCCAGGCAAGCAGTTTCATGCCCAAATGGCTATTGAACTCCATAAGGTATCTCTTTGGTGTCCACCAGATTCTTTAAGTAGATTTGTGCTGCCAGAAGAAAGATGACTTTCTCAATGTCATGAAAAGTCCTAAGTTCTTACAACATTTTAAATGCCTTATTTTGTTAGTCTTTGAAAGGTTTGAAGAATACCTATCCATCTGAAATATATCTTTTTTGGCTAGAAAACCAAATTAACATGACTACAAACTTTACTATTATAGATGACTATCTATTAACCTGTATTTTTAAATTATACATTACATTTTTAAATGAGCTTGACAAACAAAATAACTTAATCAAGAGCAGAAATATGTATAACAAAATTGATCTTAAATCTCTAGCAATAAACCAAGATCCATACCAATGTAAAGTATTCATCTCTATAGCATACCCCACTTTAAATGTAAACAAACATTTATAAACAATCATTTAAGGAATTTGGGTGTAGCTTTTCAAAACTGCTTCCTGCTGTTTCTCAGGCAAAGTACTTTTGGGAGGTTCATAGAGACCTTTTGGTGGGAATTGTTCCATCAAACCACATTAGTCTGGAAGGAACCCAGAGGTTCTCATCCTCTGTGGAAACAAAAAAAGAACCTCTTTTCCAAAGTAACTTTTTCTTAGACCCAAATGTTGAAGTCAAGATACCTTTAAAGTATATATGTTCATTTAGCTTAACAGCCCATACACTGAAATATCTGTATATAGCTCATTCACAGTCAATAATATAAAGAAAACACAGTACTCTACATAATTCAGACTCTCTGTGTATATTTCATCTTTATGTGGCTCATTTCTCTTCCTCTAATACCTTTGATATTAAAAGTTTAATATTTATTTTATTATCTTTGCTTTTTTAATCTATGATCTATATATGTTTTTTAGGGTGCTCCTTGTTACTTATATTTTTTGGGTTTGTGGATTATAGGCTCGTTATCCTTTGCTTTACAGCTAGTATCCATTTATAAGTGAGTACATAACATGCTCATCCTTCTGGGTCTGGGGTACTTCACTCAGGATAGTTTTTCCTAGTTCCATCCCACCTGAATGCACCCAATCTTGTCTTATCTCAGAAGCTAAGCTGAGTCAGGCCTGGTTAATACTAGAATGGGAGACTGTCTACTTTCTAAACTTTATAGCACCTGTTTTTTTTTTTTTAATGTTCCAAACTGCAATACAGGTTTTGGAACTGTATTTCTATAATTATAGTAAGTTATAATTATATCATATCCCTCTTTCATTTCTTCCCCCTACCCTTTTCATGTGCTGTCCTTGCTCTCTCTCTCTCTCTCTCTCTCTCTCTCTCTCTCTCTCTCTCTCTCTGAAATTATAAAAAAAAGTCTATCTCTTTTACTGTTCATGGGATGGCTACTCTGAATAATAGTTTACAGAGTCTCCCAGGATATAAACACGTTATAATTCTCTGAATAGAAGAAGGCTTTAGTTTTTAGGGTGTGGTTTCTGGAGCACTATAGAATTGCCTGTATCCTTAATTCACTATCACAGATGATAAATATATGGTGTCAAAATGTACCACAACATTCTAGAGCAGCAGTACTTTAAATACTATGAATTAAATCAACTTAAATTCTGACGGACAGGCTAGTGAAAGCTGAGTTGCTAAGAGTGTAACCTAGATACTAATAGGTTTGACACCTCTGAAAGTGATTCCATGTGAGGTTAAGTTTGGAATTCATTCAGTGTTCTTCGGACTTTTTTTTAATATGATCTGATGCCAGCAAAATGTTCCAGAAAACATTCTTCATTTTCTTTAGTTTCTGTGTGTATACCTGATACAGCTATTTGCTTTTAAGACTCTATGGAGTCAAAAATAACAATAAACCCCATTTCTTTCTTTAAAAATGGAGATAATACTGGCTTTTTCTGGTTTTATAGGGCTGCAGTGAAGATGAAATGAGATGATATAGGGAAAAGTGTTTTGTGAACTCTCAAGAGCTATCTATAAAATTGCTTGCCTTTCCACTTTCCAGACCCATGTTTTCTTTCTGCACATATATTATTTATTTCTTATAAAACAATTGGCTTCCAAAGAGCATGAAATTTATTTCTAGGCTTATTCAAAACTGTTCTGCATTTTAACTTAACTTTATTATCATTTTCTTATGGCAGACCTTGAGTGTTTCTTTTATTTTCTGTCTCTTGACAGCTTTACATTGATCCAAAATTAGCCTACTTCAAAATTCTTAATTATGGGCAATGTCTCTTGTAAGTGAACAATTCATGTAAGCTCCAAAGAACTTGTAGATTTTTCCAAAAGAAGTGCAGCATATTTTTGCAAATACAGTCTGTATTTTATTTTTTGAGATTAAAATACAATACAATAATTTCTCTCTTCCCTTTCCTCCTTCCAAGCTCACACATATATCCCTCCTTGCTCCTTTTCAAATTCATGGTCTCTTTTTTCATTTATTGTTGTTACATGAAATCATAACTTATTAAAATACAGAGTTGTAGAGCCTGATCACAATGGATACAGCTACAAAACAACACTATACCAAGGGTTCAGGGATCATTACATAAGTGGATAAGGCAGAAAGATTGTAACATTGATGAGTTTGCTTTTAGAGTGTGTTTCCTGATAATACCAGGAGGTATATACATTATGTCTCACCAGCATGACTGCCTAAAATGAGCCGAGCAAGGATAATAGCATTAGGCATACCAAAGTACACTGAGGAACCCAGGAGCCCTCAACCCTACACAAAAACTGAGGCAAATAGGGAATGCTGAGAGAGGGAGAAATAGTCTTTCCTAGGGAACGGTATGTCAATTGGTTATGCAGTGTTTTTGTTTTTGAGAAATTTCTATGACATATGATGAGATGAGATATTAAATTCCTCTAATAATTTACATGGCAGATATGCATTTACTAGTTTTTGGTCCAGTGCTGATCACTCATAAGTTTGATGAAGTATCTTTCTTTGACAGAAATGCAATGACTTTTAAAATACAATGAGCAGTATTCTTGGCAGGGAACCAGGCAATAAATTCCCCATGCCTTTGCTACACTGTGTCATCTCAAGGTAGCGTATCTTCAAATCCAAACATATGGGTAGTATAATTTTATAATCTTCAGCAAAGAAATACTTGTACTTATGCTATTATTATTATTTTTTTTGGCTTTTAGTACAAACATGAGTATAGCAGAAGTCTTTGTAGTCCTTGGAGTCACATCCATAGTAAATATTTCCACTCACCACAGTAAGCCATTTTTTACAAGCTAAAACTGGTTGATTTTAAACTGCCATCTGAGTGCAATGCCCTTTATTATATCAGCACAGTAGCTCCAGAAGGTACATTATAAAGCTGATGATTTCTGGGAACAAGACTCCCAGTGGCAGGAGACTAGGGATACAACACAAATTCAACCATGCTTGTTTCAAAAATTGGGTTAAGTTGAAGTCTTTTTGCCTTGAATAATTTTTGCCTATAAAAGAATATTACTACCAGATTTCCACATATCACTGAATGGTTTCTCTAGCAAAAAATAAGGTCTTGAAATTGTAGCAATATCCTGTAGGAATTTATAACTGAGAAGAGCTTTTTGAGGCACAGAGTGATATATATATATATATATATATATATATATATATATATATATATATATGTATTATATAAAATATATATATGATAAAGTATTAAAGAATTATAAAGATACACTATATGCATAGTCACTATTACAAAAAAGGCAGGAAGACTGTAATAACCAAAGGATCAAAGTTTTTCTTTAAGGGCAATTGGCCCCATGTCCATGATTATACAGGCAGTGAAAATTGGACTTTATATGTTATGAAAAACTACAAAATTAAAGAAGACTCAAAATTGTGGTTTGTAGGAAGGTTGAGATGGATCCATTAGGAATTAGGGGGATAAGTTTTGAGGTAAATGCAAATAAAAATACAGTACATGTATAAGATGGAATCTCAGATTCATTTTGGTTTGCATTTCCTTGATGGTTAAGAATGTTGAACATCTACTTAAATATTTTCTGGAAATTAGAGATATTTCTGTTGAAAATTCTGTTGATAATTCTGTTGAAAATGCATTTAGATATGTATCCCATTTTTAAAATTAGACTACTTGGTTTATTGATACCTAGTTTATTAATTTCTTTATATATTTTGGAAATTAGTACTTTTTCAGATATGGGATTGGTGAAGATTTTTTCACATTCTGTAGGCTGCTATTTTGTCCTATTCATGGTGTCCTTTGCCTTACAGAAATATTTCAGTTTCATGGAGTCCCATTTATTGTTGATCCTAGTGCCTGAGCTATTGGTGTTCTACTCAGGAAGTTGTCTCCTGTGTCAATATGTTAGCAATTATTTCCCAGTTTCTCTTATATCAGGTTCAGTGTATCTGGATTTATATTGAGGTCTTTAATCCACTTGGACTTGAGGTGCAGAGTGATAAATAGGTGTCAAAATGACTCTGAGATTCCATCATATACCTGTCAGAATGGTTAAGTTCAAAAACACAAATGATTGCTCATGCTGGAGAGAATGTGGATCAAAGGAAACACTCCTCCATTACTAGTGGGAGTGCAAAACTGTAAAGCCACTCTAGAAGTAGTGTGGCTGTTTCTCAGTAAAATGGAAATCAACCTACCACAAGACCCAATTAAGCCATTCTTGGTAATATACCCAAAGGAAGCCCAATCATACCACAATGACACTTGCTCAACTATGTTCATAAACAGCTTTATATGTAATAACCAGTACCTGGAAACAATCTAATGTCCCTCAACTGAATAAGGTATAAAAAATGTGACACATTTACACAATTGAGTATTACTCAGCCATTAAAAACAAGCACAGCAAAAAATTTGAAGGCTAATAAACTGAACTAGGAAAAATCATCCTGAGTGAGGTAACCCAGACTGAGAAAGACAACATGATATGTACTCACTCATAACTAGTTATTAATTATAAAATAAAGGATAACCATGCTATAATCCATAGCCCCAGAAGAGACATACCGATCTCCCTGGGAAGAGGAAATAGAAAAAATTTTGTGAGTAGTCTGAGGGTGGGTTGGGATGGGAACATGAACTACTAGGTTGGGTGTGGTGGAAGGGGAGAATATTGAAAGCGATTACTGGAAAGCGGGCATTTTGGGGTCAGGTGAAAAATCTGGTACAAGGGAATCTCTTAGGAATCTCCAAGAAAGACCCCAGTGTAAAACGCCTAGCTATCGCAGATATGAAGCTTGAACTTGTTCTCCTGTGATAAGATTGGTGCCTAACCCATTTGTCATCAGAGAGGCAGTATGCAGCAACTGGTGGAAAAAAAAATGCAGACTCACAGTCAATTATTAGGCAGAGTTCACGGAATCCTGCAGAAGAAGAGGACAAGGAATTGTAGGAATTAGAAGGATCAAAGACACCACAAGAAAACACAGAATCAACTAACCTGGATTCATGGGGATTCACAGAGACTGAAAGGACAACCAGGGAGCATTCATGAGAATCATCTTGGTCCTCTCTATATATATTACTATCCGTCCACTTGTGGGATTCCTAACATTGGGTGCAGGGACTGTCTCTGACTCCTTTATAGGCCTTTGGGACCCTATTCCTCGTACTAGATCACCTTGCCCAGCCTTTATATATGGGGAGGTGCTTAGTCTTAGTGCAATTTGACATGCCATGCTTTGTTGATACTCATGGGAGAACTGCCATTTCCTGAACAGAAATAGATGAGGAGTGGATTGGGGGTCCAATAGAAAGGGGCTGGGAGGCTTGGAGGAGAGGGAAATTGCAGCTGGTATATAAACTAAATAAACAAAGTATATGAATATCTATTAGAAATTAACTTTATGATGTTATCATTACAGATCTAAATACTAAGTTTGGATAATTTGTTATAAATTGTGTAAAATATCTTAAAATGTATTATTAAATAGTTAAAGAAGATTTAAAAAATACAGCACATGAAATTCCCACAATTTATATATTTAGAAAAACAAAAATTGAGAACCATTTTTAAAGTGGTTTAACAATTTTTAAATTTAATTTGGACCACTAAAGCACTCTAATTAGTCAATCTTAAGTATAAAAAGCAAAACTAGAGCCATCACACTTTTTGAACTTTAATAGTATTGTGAAATACTGGTAATTTAAACAGCATTGTACTGATATAAAAGTAGATATACCAATCAAGGGTATTGAACCCAAAAATAGACCTCTGCATTTATAGTCAGCTGATTTAAACTTTTTTGTGTTTGAGGTGACAATGGGAAAGGATTTTCTCTTCCTCTGGAAGAGGTTAATCTTGTGGCATGTAGTAAATACATTATCTCTTGTGAGTGTAAATTGTTGCAAAGCATGTTTGCTTCCTCTGTAGTACTTGACTTCTCCCTTGTATTCACATTCACTACGAGGCCATTTATCTTATGATGCAGTCAAAACCTCCAAGCTATGAGATAAATAGCCCTTCCTTCTTTATCAAATACTTAGCCACAGATATTTTTATAGCAACAGAAGACTGACAATACAACATGGAAGCGGAAGGGTTTATAGAACATATTACATATATAATATTATATCTTTATTGAAAGTTTATAGTTATTAATTATATATGAACACACATTATATAATATGTATTTCTCAAGTGAAAAATTTGATGATAGAAAATACATGGATGGTGTTCCTCAGTCTGTGACTGAGTTATTCAGGAAACGGCATATAGAAAGAATTTACAAGTTGAATTTCAAGAGATAGGAACTGGATGAAATGTAGGAATTGGACTTATTAGCTTTTGTAATTATTTGTGTTTTGTATCATGCTCACATATTAATATGGATTTCAAAATCAAGTATGTATTTGAATTTTTTTCAACTAAGACACTTGTGTTTAGGGATTTAGAGAGATTGCTCAATAGTTAAGAGTGTTTGGTGTTGCTCTTCTAGGCACCCACATGAGGTGGCTCACCAGCACCTATAACTCCAGTTCCTGAGATATAGTTCTGATACATGTATACCCACACATTTGTGGAATAAACTCACACAGACATAAACTGATAAATAAGGACTTTTCTAAAAAGAAGGTTTTGGTTGTAAGCCTAGCACTTAATTGCTGAGTTCTATCTCCACAGATAGGTATAGCTTTTATCTCTCACCAAGGAAAGTTGTCTTTGCAGCTGAAGGAGACTACTACAGAAAACTACTATCAATAAAATTGTGGAGTTTTGGAGCAAAGTCCCAAGGGATACATCAACAAAACCTCACACCAAAGGCTTAAGAAACATTGTAGAATATGGGGGCAGAAAGATGTAAGAGCCAGAGAATCAGGACTTTCCTTTGAGATTGTGTCTTTAATAATGTCAGAAGATACACCCATTAAGTTCCATCAGTATCTCTGCCCACACATGAGCTGAACAAGGACAGTAATAGATATACCAAAGTTGATGGAAAATCCACAAGGCCTAAACCATACACAAAGAACCACAGGTAACTAAGGAATGCTGAGAGTCAGAGAAATAGTCTTCCCCAAGGAAGAGTACACCTATTGCTTATCCAATACCAAGTGGTCAAACTTAAAAAAAAATACATACAGAGGCCAGGTGTTGTGGCATATTCCTTTAATCACAGCACTTGTGAGGGAGAAGCAGGTGGGTTACTGTGAGTTCAAGCCAGCTTGGTCTATAGAATGAGTTCCAGGACGGGCTTTAAAGCTACAGAGAAACCCTGTCTCCAAAATCCAAAAATCAAAAACTATACAAGTAACATTATGCAGATTGAACAGGATACTTTTAGTGATATATATATATATATATATATATATATATATATATATATATATGAATTAATGAGAAAAGAAACCATGCACTCAAAAGCTTATAAAGATAGTTATATTGGAAGGTTTTGAAGGAAGAAAGAGAGGCAGGTTATGTTGTAATTATATTAAAAAATGATATCACCAAGTTTTAAAAGGAGATTGTTATGTTTCAAAGGAAATAATCTGTGCCTTGGCACATTATGTAATGCCCCTGTACTACCACAAGGGTTTTGTATTTCTGACTGCAGGGAGAAAAGCACCAAACAAAAGTCAAGGCACTTAAGGGCTTTATTTTCTCACATAAACCACGTTGCCCTATTTTTGTACAAATTAGTATGGTAATAGTACAAAAAGAGCAATTTCTTTGGTTTTAGAAAATATAAGGTGATTACACATTTTATAGTCCCAGGTGATTAGTGGCAAACATCAGGGGCTTAGTAAAATTAATTTTCCTCCTGGGGAGAAAATAGAAAGCAACTGCAAGGAATAATTCATAATGACTTATAAGTGATTTCATTTCAGCATAATTCATAATTTATGATAAGTGTCTCAAAGAGTAATGGCAAAAAACCTTTTTACCATTATTTAATATCACAAGTAAAACTAACATCTCAATGAAAGCATTCATGAATATATTTGTTATTTCAACTTTGGTTTCAAATTTGTTTTTAATAAGAAAATTTTACTCTTCTTCTGGATAATGCCTTTGCAGGCTGGTAAATAGCCTTAAATGAAAATTCCATAACTTACAATGGGATTGCTTAAGCATTAGTAATGCAAAAATATAAACAGAGATTTTCCTAACAAATAACTTTTACTTTGTTTTCTTGAGGTTACTATAAGAATTTTTTATAAATCAAATAATACAGGACAATGAAATTGACTTTCTATGTTCTTTTTTTAAAGAATATGCATTTGAGAATTTCACCTTTTCCATATACTGACCATTTTATCTACCCAACAACCAACACTCTTCATATTGTATTTGGCAGCTCCAAAATGAATTGCATGTTAAAATACTCACCACAGATATTGCTTGACTAACTCTTCATGCTGATAGTTCCTAATTTTTATTTAGTTCTGATAAATTATCTCGGTTCTTAGATTTTTTTTGTAACAGAAATCTTGGCAAAAAAATTTTTTTAGTAACAGGAAGCTTGGCAATTGAGTGTCAAAAATACTGGTAACATATATTTTGCCTTGAAGCATTGCAGTCTCAAAAATGACAAATATGAATAATTCATAGACTAACAGAAATTCTCAAAATTAAAATTACACAGAAAAAGAACTATCAGTATATAATTTTAACAGGTTATTAATTTGGTGAAATTATTTTCTGCAATGGAATGGAATGAATCTCCCTTTTAGTCATATGCTCAATGATTCAACATCTCTTTTCAATCATTCAAGCCTTACTGCTAAGTCCAGTGTCCGAGATATGGCTATGAGGTTCAAATAAGTATGTATTAACTCAAAGAATAAACAATCTGAAGTTGATAGAAATATCCATCAGGTCTTACTGCCATAATGTGTATTTTGACTTCTCTATATAGAGCAAACTATTGCAGTAATCAAGGAATGACTGACTGATTTAACTCTTGATCATTTTTCTATTTTGGCAGAGCACTACTCTTAATTTTTTCATCTCAGATACTATGCAAGATAATTCAAGGTATTTTTAATTTCCTTCTTCAACTTTTTTATTTATCAAGTAAAATCTCATTAGTTACACCTGGAAAGAATCTTTATTTGAGACTCTGTTAATCATTTTAAACTCAGAAGGCTAAATTATGTAACTTTCTTTCCCTTTATTTTGCCACCAAGTTAGAGCAAACCACTACATCATTTATAAATATATTTATGAAAATAGAAACAAATAAATAAAAAGAATTATCACCAATCATCCTGCCTCCAGACTCTCCTCTTTTTTATTTATCACTAACAAAAAGCACATTTGTGTTGATAATTAACCCAACACAGAACACAATTATGTTGATAATTAACTCAAATATTTTCCAGTAGATACATATTTTAAGCAAATGAATTCTGTTGTGTTATTCATTGACATTTAGATGTTTTTCTATAAATTGCCTTTCTGTTTTTTATGTTTCCTAGTTTCCTCATTTTTTGACCATGTTATAATCTTTGCCAGGTCAGATTATAGCATCTTTTTGAGCCAGTGGTCTCCTCTCTCCTTAATCCACACATTGATTATTATTAATCCTCAGTTTAAAAATGTATTCTGTTAAGTTTTTATTTAATGTATTCATATTACTTTAGACTGTTTTGCTTATAATCTCATAATTTCCTGCACTTCTTAACAATTCAGTTTATTTTATTTAATTGACGCATACCTTTGTTTGCTAAATAACTGTAAAGTTGATTCTACATATTTCTTGTTGTGGAATGGATGCATGCTATCTAAAATGAGAACATACTGTGCACTTCTATATTTTGTATTGTTTTTAAATCCATTCTCTGCATCTGAAGTACAACTCCTCAATTCTCCGAAAAAACTTGTAGTCCTGTGAGTATTTAGTCAGGCCATATCACTTGCTACTAGCTGTGTTAGCTGATGAAGATATAAAGTCTGATAAGATAGAAATCCTCTCATGAAGGAGTACAATGCCTCATTAAGAGAAGATACAATATACAGTCCTGTTCTATTGGTAAGCTGTAGTGTATTGTTTAAACTCACCGAGATGCTGTCTCTGAAGCAGAGCTGAACTTCTCATTTCAGATTTAAGCAGATTTATCTCAAAGTTTCCTCCAAGTCTCCTTCCATGGGAGTACTAGTCCCACTAACTGTGTGGCAAGAGCAGAAGAGAAAAGCAATGTCCCAAGATTAAATATCCCAAGATTAAAATTATCATGCCCTTTAGAACATCTGGCAGTGGGAAAGGGAAGCTGGAAGTTCAACCAAGGGTGTAAGTTTGGCCACAAAGAGAATACACTGTGCAGCACAGGCAGTCCCTTCAGCTGAGAACTATTTTTGCAAACTTTCCCCAACAAATTGTCCTTTTTAAGAGAATCTAAGTGGTACATCATAAGTGGCAAGGTAGAGTAAAATACTTTTCTCTGTTTGGATACCAGCATATAATTTGTTTAACTTCTAATCTTTAAGGTAATGATGATATTAGGATGGATACAAAAGATGGTGCTGGTGAGATAAAAAGTACCCAATTATTAATAACATGGTACATTTTTTAACAATTAAAGGAAAAGCCAATAGAAATATCCTAAATTACAATGAAACTTATATGTGTTTTTGAAAGTAAGAAAATGTACTTATGCAAGTTATTTTTTGATAATACCAGTGATAAATGAGATGAAAGTATTCTAACTAGAAAGACTTTGTAGACAGTGTTTCTATTAACAAAGCTAAGCAAAATAGGAAGCACGATCAGAGTATGAATTCAGGATTTATGAATTGATCATGGAGAGGTAGTCATGAAGTTATTGGTGTCACATCCAGGGAAGTCATTCTATAGGCAAATGGATATGAAATGTATAACTTTAACAAAACTAAAGATACAAGTTTGAGATCCATAGCACATATATAAGAACAACTGAGAAAAAGTTTATGGTTGAGTACCTTAAAAGAAGTTTTTTTCAGCATCAGAAGAGAGGGAATGGGTAAAACTCACTACAATTCTTTTCCTGAGAAAAGTACATAATAGGGCTAAAAGTTTAGAGTGAAATAGTTTTCTTCCTCAAATAGAACTAGGTAAATAGTGACAGAGTAGTGCTTGCTTATGTGCCCACAAGCTCATTTGGCACTGTGATAGTTTCTTACACTTGCTAGGTATATGGCTAGTTTTTTGTGCCAATTCTAAAGAAACCAAGGCCAATAACTTGGTATATTTTGAACAAGAAAGACATATTGATTTCAATAGAATACAAGCCAAGTCAGTGCCATTTTCCAAGGAGTAAACATTTAAGAAGCAGTCATTCTGTGAATGTCTTGACCTACTTGCAAATATATCTAGCTACAGAAATAACTTAGAATCAGGAGATAGATGAACTTTTGTTAATACTTAGACAATAGGATTTGCAGAGATATTCAAGGTTCATGTTAGAATGTACTTTTTTAAAGCATGTCATTTCACTTGACCACCATTGAATACAAGCAGATAGGCAGAATATGGTATTATACACTACTGTACAAATGAGAAATGGCTATTATATAAGGAAAATCTGATTTTTATCTAGCATTTAAGAAAGCCAAAATTGGAATGCAATTCTTCTGATTCTCTTCATGCCTTCAAAGTATTTAGATTAATAAACAGAAGTTACAATCAAGGATTGAAGGCTACACCACGTCTTGAACATTTTGAATTATATTGATTCAAAAAAAAAAAGACTGACTACGTGAGGAATTGTCATTTGTTTGAAATTAATTCCAGCTAAAACTTCCAGAAAGTTATACTTGCAAAGTTATCTCTGTCAGTCTTGTGGGTACAGTGCCTAAAGTTAAAGGCAGTTGAAATCTTAACTGAGAGATCCATCAGTGTTTAAGAGCACTTGCTGCTCTTCCAAGAACATCTACATTCAGTTCTCAACATCCCTACTAGATGTTTATTACTGCTTATAATTCCAACTCTAAGGAAACTAGAGGTTTTTTTTACTCATTTTTTTTTACTCTGAGTACATACAAATACCCAGCAGAAACATACAAAGAATGTAAAATAAAATATTTTCCTTTAAAAAAGGAGGATGTTCTGGGTGGTGATGGCATATGTCTTTAATCTTAACACTCAGGAGGCAGAGGCAGGCAGGTCTCTGAAAGAAATTTGAGGCTAGCCTGGTCTACAAAGTCAGTTTCAGGACAGTCAGGGCTACACAGAAAAACCCTGTCTTAAAAAATAAAGGAGACTAAGTCAGAAGTCATCAACTTTACTAACACGCATGTATTTGCCCTTCCAATTTTTCGGTATTTCCTCTGCCATGATATCCAGTAATTGGAGAAAGTGATGTTATGCGGTATCTTAGTGGTGAAAGTAATTAACAATTTAATGAAACTTGGATTCATTAAATTGTGTAGATTTTACAAAATCACCTTGCTGAAGCCTGAAGAGTGTGCCCTAATGACACATGAACAAGTCACACATGCAGTCTTGAAATTCTACAGTGAGCTTTTCAAATGAACTGCAGTAAATGCAATGACCTTGCTGAAATATGTCATCTTGCCCTCTTTTAAAAGCTCCTTAATTTTTTAAGTGGAAGTGCAATTTAGCTGACAGTCACTACTGCTGCTGCAGAATAAAATAGATCTAAGTACATGTGATAAAGTATACTGTAAAATTTATGTCTTTTAAAGGAAAATAAAATGGAAAATGCAAGGAATACCTAGAGAACTGATTTTTTCATATTGATGAAGATAAATGATTGCAGAATATTTTGTAGGATTATGTTCATAGTAGGGGCAATGATTAAGCAGAAATAGCTCAGGTGAAATGGAAGACACTGATTGGAAAAGAAGTCATAACAAGATCTATAAAGACCAAATAATCAAGGCTTCTCTGTGTTGAAAATGATGCCTGATTGCTACTAGAAAAATAAGCAAGAACAGGGAACAAATTCTGCAGATAATGGGAAATATCTCAGTTGGCTCATTGCATGAGTTCTAGAAAAAAATGTTGACTATCTGAAGAGTTTGCTATTAGAATGCAAGGATGCAAGAATAAGAATTAGCTGGTATATTGTGGCCAAGAAATGTTGAGACTTGACCACAAAAGGACAGAGTCATGGCAACAGTAAGCATACAAGGTTCCAATGGGCTTATTATTAAAATTTGTTTTATATATATCTAGTAAGCAGTTGGCCATATGTCATGTATAGGAATGGCTTGATCATAAAGAACTCGTGGTTTCATATCTGAAGAATTGGAAACTTCAGTCAATTCTAAGGAGTTTTTTTTTTTTATTTTTCTGTAGTTCTTTCAGAACGTCACATTTTAGCAGTTTTTGCTACCATAGACCATTGCTTCCTTCTTGAATGTCTATTGTTCCTGATTTATCAGTTACTTTTTGTGCTGCTGTGACCAAATACCTGCTGAAGAATAATGCATGCTTTAAAGAAATAGAGTCCCCTGTGGCATATAAGGCATAGTGGTGGGTGGTTCTGTGACAGCAAGAGTGAGAAGCATCTTTTGGCTCACATCTCAGTTGAACAGGAATCAGTGATGAGACACAAAACAGAGCTAAGCTATAAACCTTAAGAAACATCCCATTTACCCTTCCTTTAGCTATATCTCAACATCAATAACACCTGTATTTTTATTTTTCACTACCTTTTTTTTTTTTATTATTGACTGACCTCTCGACAACTCTGTCCATCTATTTGGCTGGCTTACCATAATTTTTCTTTTACTTTTAACTGATAATAGTTTTTAAGATCATGCAGCATGCCTTTTATAATTCTCTATTTAGTCTCTGTCCTAGGCTTGTACATTCAATATCATCAAGAGAATACATACACAATTTCACATACCTGTAAAACTTTTTATGTGTCTATATATTATATTATTCAAAGTTCTCTAAAGGAACAAAATTGATAGAACAAATAGCTCAGCATTCACAATCTGACATTGGTATCCTAGAGGATTCCTAGAGAGTTGCTTCTCTTCTGTCTTTATTTGGGGTCCCAAAGAGGTAGGTTCTTGTATTAGTGAAGGAATGCCTTAGCAAAGGATAGATGAACTTACCCGTGAGAGTGAGGAAAAGCAGGAAAAATGGAGAAAGTTCCTTCTTCCATGTCCTTTTATATGGTCTGTAACCAAAAGATGTGGCCCAGATTTAGGGTAAGTCTCATATCAAATAATCCAATCATGAAAATTGTTTGGGTTTTACTTGATTCCAATAGGCATATTCACAACCAGGAGTAGCCATCATAAGTCTACCCCTTGTGAACTTGAAAAACATTTATGCCTCCTTATGCTGTGATTAATTTCCAAATGAAAATAATAAATACCAGGTCATAATTATTCCTACTATGACATCACTACTGAACATACAATAGCAAACCATTTATATATCTTATAAAGGTGACAATGCCCCTTAAGGACTGTTTAGCCTTTTAGTACCTCATAATATAAGTATAATAATGATCAACAATATCTCAATGATAAAGAAAACACAAATATATATATTGATAAATGTCTATATAAGCACAAATATTCTTTAAATATAATGGAAATGCTCATGTTAATTATGATCCTTTTTTCTGTCAGTTGTTTCTGTGACCTTAGCTAGTATTTGTAACTACTTTCCTTTACTGCCAATTCTGTATTTCTTCCACTTTCAGCAAGAACCTCAACAGGTCTTGGCTGTTTTCTTAGAGGACTGACTTATATATCTTCTCTTTCCTAGAGGACTGACTCATACACACCTTTATTTCTGAAGGGTCTTGGACCTTTGTGATCCTACCTGAATTCGGTTCCTGTAATTTCCCATTGACTTTAATCACATGAAAAGGTCAAAAAGTTCCCTAAAGGATCTCCTGCACTTTAGACATAATCTTTCACATCAGCATTGTGGAGAATATCTCCATGGTAGTCTAGATCAATGTCTTTTCCCTACACAGTTATTTTTTTTCTTAGCATGTTGTTTAAGTGCACCTGAAGCCTAAAGTGACCAGGGAGCTGAGTTTACAGATCAATGGGATGTTTGTGGTGTCTGCTGGCAGTAATGTTCCCTTGTCTAGAACCAACAATTATAGGCTAGGAGAATTGTAAGGTTGTGGGAAAGTGAAGCATTTTTTCCTCATGTGTAACTACAAGTGATAGTGAGTGTACTGTGAAAGAGACTGAAGCATATATTGGTCTCTGGTTAAAAAACATATACCATCTTCTGGGGAGCCTGCCTGAGACCTCGGGAGTAGAGCTACATAATTAGTGCTGTAATATTTTTCAGATGTCTGTTCTACCAGCATATCAAGCCAGCTACTTCAGGATAGTTAGTAAAATGGTAAGACAAGTAGATTCCATGAGCATGGGCCCACTGTCACAGATATTTGGCTATGAAGGTAGAACCTTGATTAGAAATAATGCTATATGGAATACTGTGACAATGAATGACATTTTAAGCACATAAATGTTAGTTTTAGAAGAAGCATTATGAACAAAAAAAGCAAATCCATAACCAGAATAAATATATATTCCAGAATGGACAAATGGATTTCTTTTTCAACAAAGGAAGTAGTCCAATGTACTGAGGTGACTTGAATTAGACTGGTTCCCAAAGGCTCATATATTTGACTACTTGGTTCCCAATTAATGGAACTATATGGGAAGTATGAGATGTAGTTTAATTGGAGGAGGTATATCACTGGGATGGGCTTTGAGGATTCAAAAGACTTGCATCATTCCCAGTGTGTTCTCCCTCAACTTTCTATTTGAAGATCAAGATGTGACTGACCTCTTACCCATCATGGACTCTAGCTCTCTGAAATCATGAGCCCAATTAAACACCCTCTTTTGTAAGTTTCCTTGGGTATGGTGGTTTTTTTTTTTTTTTTTTTTTTTTTTTTTTTGTCATGGCAATCTTTTTTTATTTTATTTTATTTTTATTTTTTTATTTTTTATTTTTTTCCATTTATTTTTTATTAAAAATTTCCATCTCCTCCCCTCCTCCTCCCCCTTCCCGCCCCTCCCCTCCACCCATACCCCCACTCCCTCCCTCTCCAGGCCAAAGAGCCATCAGGGTTCTCTACACTATGTTGAGTCCAAGGTCCTCCCAACTCCCTCCAGGTCCAGGAAGGTGAGCTACCAAACTGACAAGGCTCACACAGAGCCTGTACTTGTTGTAGAGACCAAGCCCATCCACATTGTCCTTGGCTTCTCGGTCAGCCTCCACCATCAGCCACTTTCAGAGAGTCGGGTTTGGTCGGATGTTCCATCAGTCCCATTCTAACTGGACTTGGTGATCTCCCGTTAGTTCTGTCCCACTGTCTCAGTTTGGTGAACGCATCCCTCATGGTTCTGACTTTCTTTCTCATGATCTCTCTCCTTCTGCTCCTCATCAGGACCTTGAGAGCTCAGTCCGGTGCTCCAATGTGGGGCTCTGTCTCTATCTCCATCCATTGCCTGGTGAAGGTTCTATGGTGATATGTAAGATATTCATCAGTATGGCTATAGGATCTGGCCTTTTCCGGCTATCTCTCCTCAGCTGCCCAAGGAAGTAGATGGGGGCATCTCCCTGGATACCTGGGAACCCATCTAGAGTAAAGTCTCTTGACAACCCTCAGATGGCTCCCTTAATTAAGATATCTGCTTCCCTGCTCCCATGTCCACCCTTCCTATATCCCAAGCATCCCCTTCCCCCAAGCTCTCCCCATCCTCCCCTTCACGCCCTTCTCCCCCATCTCCCCTCCCCTTGCCCCCATCACACCCTACCCCCAAGTTCCCAATTTATGCCCGGCAATCTTATCTGCTTCCAACCTCCAGGAGGATAACTGTATGTTTTTATTTGGGTTCATCTTTTTGTCTTCTCAAGGATCCCGAATTATAGGCTCGATGTCCTTCAATTATGGCTAGAAATCGATTATGAGTGAGTACATCCCATATTCATCTTTTTGGGTCTGGGTTACCTCACTCAGAATAGTGTTTTCTATTTCCATCCATTTGCCTGTAAAATCCAAGATGTCATTTTTTTTTTTTTTTTATCGCTGAGTAGTACTCTAATGTGTATATATTCCACAGTTTCTTCATCCATTCTTCTACTGAAGGGCATCTAGGTTGTTTCCAGGTTCTGGCTATTACAAATAATGCTGCTATGAACATAGTTGAACAAATGCTTTTGTAGTATGATTGGGCATCTCTTGGGTAAATTCCCAAGAGTGGAATTACTGGGTCCTGGGGTAGGTTGATCCCGAATTTCCTGAGAAACCACCACACTGTTTTCCAAAGTGGTTGCACAAGTGTACATTCCCACCAGCAATGGATGAGTGTACCCTTTACCCCACAACCTCTCCAGCAAAGGCTATCATTGGTGTTTTTGATTTTAGCCAATCTGACCGGTGTAAGATGGTATCTCAAAGTTGTTTTGATTTGCATTTCCCTGATAGCTAAGGAGGTTGAGCATGACCTTAAGTGTCTTTTGGCCATTTGAACTTCTTCTGTTGAGAATTCTCTGTTCAGTTCAGAGCCCCATTTTTTAAATGGGTTAATTAACATTTTAAAATCTTATTTAATTTATTTTGTCTTATTTTTTCTATGTTTGATAGCTTTATTTTTTATATTATTAAAAATTTCTGCCTCCTCCCAGCCTCCCATTTACCTCCCCCACTCCCTCCACTCCTCTTCCCTCTCCTGTCCAAAGAGCAGTAAGGGTTCCCTGCCCTGAGGGAAGTCCAAGTCCCCCCCCCATTCAGGTCTAGGAAGGTGAGCATGCAATCCGGCTAGCCCCCCCCCCCCCCCCGCCCCAAAGCCAGAATGTGTAGTTGGAGCCAAGTCCAGTGCCATTGTCCTTGGTTTCTCAGCAGCCCTCATTGTCTGCCATGTACAGGGAATCCGGTTTTATCCTGTGCTTTTTCAGTCCCAGTCCCAGCCCCACCATCTCAATGGGTGGGAGCATCCCTTCCTCGCAGTCCTGACTTCCTTGCTCCTGTTCTCCCTCCTCATGCTTCTCATTTGGATCGTGGGTGCTCTGTCCAGTGCATCAATGTATGGCTCTGTCTTTATTTCCATCCATCGCCAGATGAAGTTTCTATGGTGATATGCAAGGTATTCATCACTATGACTATAGGATCTAGCCTTTTCCGGCTCCCTCTCCTCAGCTGCCCAAAGAACTAGTTGGGGGGATCTCTCTGAATACCTGGGGACCCCTCTAGAGTCAAGTCTCTTGCCAACCATAAAATGGCTCCCTTAATTAAGATATATACTTCCCTGCTCCCATATCCACCCTTCCTGTATCCTAACCATCCCATTCACCCAATTTCTTCCCATCTTCCCCTTCACACTTTTCTCTCCCTATCTCCCCTTACCCCCATCCCACCCCACCCCCAAGTTCCCAATTTTTGCCTGGTAATCTTGACTACTTCCAATATCCAAGAGGATGACTACCTGTTTTGCTTTGGGTTCACCTTCTTATAGCAGCATTATTTGTAATAGCCAGAACCTGGAAACAACCTATATGCCCTTCAGTGGAAGAATGGATGAAGAAACTGTGGAATATATACACATTAGAGTACTACTTAGCGATAAAAAACAATGACATCTTGAATTTTGCATGCAAATAGATGGAAATAGAAAACACTATTCTGAGTGAGGTAACCCAGACCAAAAAAGATGAATATGGGATGTACTCACTCATAATTGGTTTCTAGTCATAAATAAAGGACATCAAGCCTATAATTCATGATCCTAGAGAAGATAAATAAGAAGGTGGACCCAAAGCAAAACAGATAGTCATCCTCTTATTTACTTTTTAAGACTGTAGACAACCTGCCACTTAGTCACTAGTCAGTTGCCATGGGGAATGGCTGCTATATTTTGGGCTCAGTGTGGGTCTCTGATGTTGTCAGATCTGTACTCAGCAGGAACTGTAGCCACTTCTGCCTTGGTGACTAGCAATCCATGTTGTTGATCACATGCATAACTCCTATTTCCCTCCACAGCTTGAAAAACCAATGTGGGAATTCTGCAACCTTCTAAGTACATTTATGGTATGGGAAGTCCTTCTGTCTATGTGTGCTTTTATTGGTTGATGAATAAAAAATACTGCCTTGGTCTGCTGATAGGGAAAAGCTTAGGTAGACAGGGAAAAGTGGACTTAATGCTGGGAGAAGGAAGGCAGAAGGAGAGATACCATGGAGCTACCAGTCACAGACACTGCGAATTTTACCTGGTAAGCCACAGCCTTATGGCGATACACAGATTAATGGAAATGGGTTAAATTAATATAAGAGTTAGCCAATAAGAAGCTAGAGTTAATGGGCCAAGCAGTGATTCAAGTAATGAAGTTTCTGTGTGATTATTTTAGGGATACAAAGCCGGGAACAAATGAGCAGATCCATGCAACAGATTGGCGCTCAATGATGGCCCCAAACCCATGACCCCAAGATTAAGAGTCTCATGCTCTACTGCTGAGCAAGCCAGGAAGCCAAAAAACCAACAAACAACCTCCCTTCAACAACAACAAGAAAAATCTAAACAAAAAATATTAGATTCTGAGTTCTTGTTTTAAAAAATGGGAGGGGAAGTGTTGTGGGGACAATGGTCATTTATCCTGTCACTTGTATTAGTTTTAATAAAATACTGATTGTCCAGCAGCCAGGCAGGAAGTATGGGTAAGGCAACCAGGTGGAAAGTAGAGGCAGGGCAATGAGAACAGGAGAATTCTGAGAAGAGGGAGGCTCAGTCTTGAGTCATGACCCAGCCTCTGGGGAAGCAAGATTTGACTGCCTCACCAAAAAAGTTACCAAGTCATATGACTAACTCAGACAAGAATTATTGGCTAATGTAAGATATAAGAAATAGTTAATAAGAGGCCTGAACTAATGGGCCAATCAGTTTATAACTAATGTAGACCTCTGTGTGATTCTTTGTGACTTAATGACTGAAGGACCAGGCAGGACAGAAAACCTTGGCCAATGCATTTATCCCAATTATACATTCTAGAACTGTGGAAATTACCACAATATGATGTAGTGGCATTTCAAGTGTATTTTAATAAATAAAGTCTACCTGCAGATCTGAGAGTAAAGCAGCCCCACTAGTCAGCTGTACAGATCAGGTTATAGTATCACACACCTTTAATCCTAGTAGTCACAATGACACACACTTTTAATCCCAGTAGCCATAATGGCATGTACCTTTAATCTCAGTAGCCACACTAGTTGCCATAGAAACTGGGTGGTATGTGCCTTTAATGATGCTGGTACATGCCTTTAATTCCAGCCCTACAGAGGATTATAAAATGGGAGGAAACAGCTCTCAACTCACAGTATCATTCCGAGACTCCGGGAGACAGGATTGCCATTTCAAACTGAGGTTGAGGTAAGAACCGGTGGCTGACTGTTTTGCTTTTCAGATCTTAAGTTGAACCCTAATTTCTGACCCTGAGTTTTTATAAATCATGATTCATGTGGTGCCCAACTTATTGTGACATAAATCTATGAAATAGCCATTTTCCTGAAGCTATTTAGCCACCAGCCCATGCCAGGGTTGGAATTGGAATTCCAGCTCTAGGATTTGGAACCCAAACCTAGTTACCTGGTTTCAGAAGAAAAACTAACACTTCCCTCTCCCAGCCGCCCCAGCTTAGCTTCCATGAATGATGGAAAATACACAAAGAATCTGAATACTGCATGTTATTGTGTTGTCTTTGAATTGTTTGACTGCTGAGGAAGGAGAAACAGCTGCTAAAAGATATTTGATTATAAATGCTGCTGGATTAATCTAACATGTATTTTGAAAATGCCTTGACTTTAAAATTTAAGTGAAAGGATATGTTTCTTTAAAGAAGAAGTTTCCTTTTGTTTCCACAAGAAATGAGAGCCTGTGGATTCATTCTTGGTTAAGAAAAATAAGGTTTGATCAAGGAAGCTCCCCTGAAAAATCTTCAATGAGAACAAATGACCCAGATGGCCCAGTGTTTCAAGTTGCAGTTTCCTCTGAGTTCTACATCCAGAACAGCTTCCAGACTGTTGGATGAAATTATTCAGCCTCATAGAATGCTCCAGTAAGGATTTAACCATAATCCTTAATTTTCTTAGATTATTAGCACCCCCCAATCAGCAGGAAGTAGCCTAGAAAACTTTCCACATTCCCCAAAAATGTATTATGGATGCTTGTTTTTGTTTAATGTGTTGTTTACAACTTATTATGGATAATCAGAAAAAAAAGCTAAACAAAGGAAATTAGATTTAAGGTTCTTATTTTTTTTTCTTAATAAAGGCCTGGCAGTGGTGGCACATGTCTTTAATCCTAGTACTCGGGAGGCAGACACACACCGTAAACTGTGAGTTTAGGGTCAATGTGGTCTACAGAGAGAGTTCTAGTACAGGCTCTATAGCTACTGAGAAACTGCCTCAAAAAACAAAATAAATGAAGAGAGAGAGAGAGAGAGAGAGAGAGAGAGAGAGGAGAGAGAGAGAGAGGAAAGAAAAACGGATATAAATATATTAGGAAGGTAGATTATTGAATCTACCTCTGAAAAGAAAAGGGAGGAAATAGGATAAGATAAAAGGTTAGATATTGAATCTATTTTTCAAGAAACTACTACATTTAAATGTTTTACATTGGTTTTACTTTTATATATTATATGCAGATTGTATATTGATAAATATTTGAGATTAATTTTGTTAAAACATTGTACATGCATTTTTAATATCGTTCAAGGTATTATACCTATACAGCTCATTTATCAATGCAATGCAAATTTCTAGTCCTTGAAAATTATTACTATCAACTATTTAAAATAATAAAAAATATAAGTTAGAAGTTAATCACCTAGTATAATTGAACTTGTAGTCATGTTAGGTATGTTTTCAAGGTCAAACAAAGATATAGTTTAGATAGGTCATCTTCAAACAGTTCAGAGATCTACAGAATATGGCATTTAAGATGTTTTAATGACCTAGGTTCTTCTTTTTATGAAAATGAGACATGTCTGCTTTTGGAAACACCAATCTAATTCAGAGAATATAATGGACATAGAAGAAACTCCACATGGAGTTTACTTTCTTTGTGGCAAGTGTAAGCCACTGGGCATTAAAACACCCCTTTCTCGACTGCTGACATTATTTTGCCCTAATGAGACAAGCAGGACACAAAATATTCTGCTGTACAGAAAAGTTGTTAGAATATGCTAGGCCTGTAGGCTGAAGAGGAACTTTGATTGACTGTCCAGGCAGCCAGCTGTTTCTGTCATTACTCATATTTTTGGAAGTCGCTTGCTTACACTTCCTGCTTACTCACTCAATATTATTTCCTTCTGGGGTTTCTGAAGGAGTTGAAGTTTAGATACGTGTACTTATAGTTTACCAGACACACAAAGAAAGTTATGATAGAAAGTAAATTAGTTACAAGACTTTGGACTCACCAAGATAGAAGAGATATGAAATATTTTCTCTGAATTTGTCAAATGTAAATGGACTAAACATTACATTGTTGATATACTTATTTTCTGTATACACTGTATATAGTCATTGTACTTATTGTATATAGTTTTCTTATATTAGTTATAGACTTATTTTTTATTTTTTAGGCAAAAAGGGGAAATGTATTGGCATTTGAATTGGAATTTATTAAATAAAGCCTGCCTGAAGATCTGAGAGTAAAACAGCCTTAGTTATCAGCCTTACAGACCAGGTTATGGTGACACATATGGTAACCTTTAATCTCAGTAGCCACAATGGCATGCACCTTTAATCTCAGTAGCTACACAAGTTGCCATAGAAATTTGGTGGTGCATTCCTTTAATGATGATGGTGCATGCCTTTAATCCCAACCCTAGAGAGGATTATAAAATGGGAGGAAACAGTCTCATTCTGAGATTCCTTGAAGCAGGATAGATATTTCAAACTGAGGTCAAGGTAAAAGGCAGTTGCTCGCTGTTTTGCTTTTCAGTTCTTTAGGTTTAACCCCAATTTCTCACCCTGAGGTTTTATTAACTGTGCTTTTATCTGAGTTTGGGGTACTGCTGGTCCTACTGTGTCACGCATCAGTCACAACTCCCCTAATTACCTGACCTCCATAAGTCCCCACTTTAACTGGAGAATCATCACAATTTTTGAAGTATCCTAGAATCAGTGTAAGTTCAGAACCAGTATCCAATAGTCTGTTTCCCCCTTTTCCCCAGAATATAGCCATCCAAGTAAAAAGGTCCTAAGTCCTCGACTTAACACTTTTCTCTCCCTATCCCCCCCTTCCCCCATTCCACCCCACCCCCATGTTCCCATTTTTTGTCCGGCAATCTTGTCTACTTCCAGTATCCACGAGGATAACTATATGTTTTTCTTTGGGTTCACCTTCTTATATAGCTTCTCTAGGATTTTTTTACAAATTATAGGCTCGATGTCCTTTAATTATGGCTAGAACCCAATTATGAGTGAGTACATCCCATGTTCATCTTTTTGGGCCTGGGTTACCTCACTCAGGATGGTGTTTTCTATTTCCCTCCATTTGCATGCAAAATTCAAGATGTCATTGTTTTTTACTGCCGAGTAGTACTCTAATATGTATATATTCCACAGTTTCTTCATCCATTCTTCCACTGAAGGGCATCTAGGTTGTTTCCAGGTTCTGGCTATTACAAATAATGCTGCTATAAACATAGTTGAACAGATGCTTTTGTAATATGATTGGGCATCTCTTGGGTAAATTCCCAAGAGTGGGATTGCTGGGTCCGGGGAATAGGATGGTTGGGATATAGGAAGGGCGGATATGGGAACAAGGAATTATATATCTTACTTAAGGGAGCCATTCTAGGGTTGGCAGAGACTTGACTCTAGAGGGGTTCCCAGGTATCCAGGAAGATGCCCCCAGCTAGGTCCTTGGGCAGCTGAGGAAAGGGTGCCAGAAATGTACAGATCCTATTGCCATACTCATGAATATCTTGCATATCACCATAGAACCTTCACCTGGCATTGGATGGAGAAAATGACAGAGCCCCACATAGAGCACACCGGACTGAGCTCCCAAGGTCCCGATGAGGAGCAAAAGGAAGGAGATCATGAACAAGGAAGTCAGGACTGTGAGGAGTGCGTTTACCCATTGAGACAGTGGGACAGATCTAACGGGAGACCACCAAGTCCAGTTGGAATGGGACTGATGGACAGGGGACCAAACCGGACTCTCTGAATGTGGCTGAAGGTGGAGGAGGACTGAGAACCAAGGACAACTGGCAATGAACATGAAACTGTACAGCATGACGGGCCTCCCTGTGAGCCTTGTCAGTTTGGTTGACTCACCTTCCTGGACATAGGGGAAGCTGGGAGAGGACCCTTGGACTTAACATAGTGAAGGGAACCCTGATGCTCTTTGTCTTGGAGAGGGGTGGAGAGGGGGTATGGGTGGAAGGGAGGGGAGGGAAGGGGGGGCGGAGGGAAGGAGATGGAAATCTTTAATAAAAAAAAGAAATAATGCGATAACTCAAAGACCTAAAATAACTCACTGTCTCATGACCTATAATCACAGCAGTTTGCTCAGCAGCTTTCCTTGATCCTATCTATTCTTTAAATATGCAATCCTTAGGCATAATATAAATGAACATGAATCAATTATTTTCCTGGAAGGCTTTTTATTCAGACTATGTTGGTATAACAGTTCTTGGAAAATATGCCAGAGCTATAAATAGGTTCTCTGTACATTTGCGTTCATGAATATGTTTAAGACCAGTTGCCTCAAAGCCAACTGAGGAAAATATCACATGTTCTTGAAATAAACATGTAGTTTAAATAAAATAAAAAGGTCTAAGTCCTGTCTGGTGAAGGCAGGAAAAGGCTAACAGTAGAACTCTTAGGAATTTTAGTAAACTCCTTCCTCAGGAGAACCCAGCCTTCCCTTCATTTAAGGAGTTCCAAGTCTGCAAACTGGGTTAAGCCTGAAAACTGGTTAGTCGGCTGAGATTCGCTACTGGTATAATCCAATATAGCATTCCTTTCATTTGTTGGTAAATTTTCAATTCATACATTAAACAAAATCTACTAAGCTTCTTAACTATTGATTATAAATCAATATTATGATTATGAAATTATGAACTCACAGAATGCAAAGACTGATTAACCAAAGGTACATACAAATCGTGCCACCATAAAAATAACTTTGTGTGGCTTATATGAGACAAGCAATTATAGATATTGCTTTGCTTGTAATGCCCATTAAGGTAAATACACTATCATTGTAAAATATGTCAGCAGAAGAAAATGAAAGAAAAGAGTAGATTGTATTGGTCTGAGAGGTTGACACTCCCAAACCTTGTGTCTCAGTGAGATCTGAGGATAAAGAAGACTGCCCAACAGGGTCTGAGAGTCCAATTTTCCTCTGGAGAATTGGGAGTAAATACAGAAATTATATTTTCATTATTTCTCCCTCCTTTTCCTACTTTCAACTACTTCCCAGTCACATACCCCATTCCTGAAATCCATGGCCTCTTTCTCTGCATCCATTTCATTTTGCTCATATATATATGAGCTCATATATATATATATATATATATGGTCATGGAATTCAATATTATCATAACAAAGCTTTCAAGCATGTAGACCAAGAGTTAGCTAATATAAATTCTAAATTTAACAAATTCACATCCTATATTTCCTCCATATATACTGAATCATTAAATTAGAAAATATAAATTCTCAAGACATTTTAACATTATTGATGAACTAAAAATGTGCCATCTTAAATTTTCAGTAGCAAATTGTGTGCTTGTTTTGTAAAGAATTGATCATTGTATAGAAATAGACACGGATCATTCCCTCTAGTTGTAAGTAAGTGAATAGTAAATTCATAATTCTGTCTTCTGTTTGTCTTGCTCATATGTTCCACAAGGATTTTAATGTATATTTTGTGTAGGAAACCATGGTAGGAGCTGTGCGAAATGTAGCATTGGCTCCATTAAGGGTCCTGAAACCATTAAAAATGTAGCTTAGTGAGGAAAATAAAACAAAATTTTCTATTTATACAACATAATATTTAATCTTACAAGTATAATATTAGGAGTATAAATAACACATTTTGCATAGGACAAAATGTTTTAGGTGAGGATGAATTTTTAAGGCAATCAGTGGTAGAAGTAAAAAATCACATAGAAGCAGTAAGTTTGAATTGAAAAGAGATCATAGCTAGAGGAATAGAGATTTTGTAGGGAGAGAATGTTATTCAGTGGTACTACGCCCTGGGAATTGTTTCAAGAACAGTAATGGTAAATATAGTAAAATTTACTTATCAACAAGTATTTTACATGCATTCGTATTGTTTCATGTAGTGGTCAGACATTGTGGATAACAGGTAGATAAGATTGTGGTTAATGACTGGTTGATGTATTTGTTTATTATTTTTATTTGGGTATAAATAATGTATCTATGTATGCTTACAAGCATACAGGTGTCTCAGATACCCTGGAGCTGAAGTTATGGAAGGCTGTGATGCATAGTATGTGAATGCTAGGAACTGAACTCTAGTCCTTTGCAGAGCAGCAACAGCTCTTAACTGCTGAGTCAATCTTTCCAGCCCTGTCTATTTCTCATCAAATGTTGAACAGCTCTTTCAATTGATAAATGCATAATTTTGATAGTATAGACAGATATCAAAGGTAATATGACAGATACATGATCATAGCTTTCCAGGAAAAGTATAGTACATAAGGAGCTACTAGTGATATGTAATCACCAGCTATGCTTTGAGCTTCTGAGAAGGTCTGTACTATTCCAAGTATCACTTTGAAGAGAACAAAACAGAGACACAATTTGGGGTCCAATTTCACATTGCTAATAAGTCATTTCATATCAGATATCATATTAGTTACTTTTAGGGTAACTATTATTATTTCTGTTTTATAGATTAGTCTTTCTTCATTGATTTTATTGAGCTATATATAAATTGAGAGCATGGGGACCATAGAAGGGGAGCAGAAAAAACATAAAGATTAGTCTTAATGAGTGACTTGCTGATATGTACACAGATTTATATGGTACTGCTATGATTTTATTCAAAATCTTCTGTCACTCTAAGTCCCCCATTAATTTCCTGTAGTTTATGACATCTATAGAATCAAAGGCTCTCAAAATGGTTTTCCTATCTGTATTTTTCTTACCATTTCAACATTACATTCAATAGAATTCTTAAAGAGATTATCATTGAAATATAATGCTTAAAATCTTTTTAATGTTCAGTTTTGCTTTTGGTGCATATAATATTACACAGGACATATGTGCGTGTCACAGGGTGCATCCTAAATGCACTCCAGATACTTATTTTTGACTTTGGGTGTGGATCTCTATATACTGTTTTACAACATTTCTGGATCGAATCCATGTGTCTGCAAAAATCTCTTGTAGCCTTTCTTTGAATAACACAAAAGATGTCTCATATTAATTTATAGCTCTTTCATAAAGGTGACTTCCTTAAAGGCTATGACAACAGTTAACTTTAGTGGACCACAAAATAAGCATTTTTCTTGAGAGATGGATTATTGATTATTTATTAGAGATTTATCCCAGTGGTTCTGATGTAAGTAGAAGGCTATACCAGTCAATTCATGGCTAGATACCAAAATAAAAGTTTGAAAATCAGCAAAACCTGATGGAGGACTCTCATAGAGGTTAATAAGAAACTGGCCTTAGCTTTTGATAGGGCAGGATTTAGAAAGGTGGAGTAGATAGAACAGAATGCTGGGAGGAAGGGAAGTTAGTAAATCACCATGCCTCTCCTCTCTGAGACAGATGCGATGGAGCCAGCCACCAGGTCATACATGCTGAATCTTTCCCGGTAAGACAACCACTCGTGGTGTTACACAGATTATTAGCTATGGGTTAGTCAAGATGTGAGTAAGAGGCTGAAACTAATGGGCTAGGCAGTGTTTAAATGAAATGAAGTTTATGTGTTGTTATTTTGGGTGTAAAGCTATCCGAGTGGGAGCCGAGCAGGACGAAAAGCAGGCCTGCCCACAGCTCTCAATACAAAAAACCTGCTCACAAATTCATCTTATTGATACAAAAATTGAATTAAATAGCACTGATACACAAAGACAAGCTGTGTGAAAGTTCCATTAAAAAAGATGTTTTGGTACCACATAGAGAAACTAACAGATAATCTGATTGTCTCCCCTTGCAACTATGTGAATTCACTCCACAGAAGTCAGGGCCTAATCTTGATTAAATTATTAACATTATTTTAATGAACTAACTTTAATGTTGTGCTTGCAGTAAATATTATCCTTTGTATAAAATGTTACCTTTTTCTGGGAATGACCTACACGTGTTTTTATAGGTACTAAAAATTACTTCAATGAATAAAATGAGTTTATGTTTCTGCTTTTTAATTGGTATCCCTCTACTTTATTATTTTATACTATGTAGAGTTTCTTTGTACCTATATCTGTGCTAAGCATTTATGCTATGGTAGATGGCCAGTGATATGATTCAGTGGGTATAATGGGTTGTTACTTCTGATCCCCAATAACCTGTCTGCCTTTTATTCTCCACAGTCCTTTTACACTGCTCATGTATATATACTAATTATTATTTCTTGTTCAATGAATTAATAAGAATCAAAAGGGAAAATGTTGCATATTGTTTACCTTTGTGTGTTAATATCACACACGTCATAATATAATGCTTGGGGAATGATATTTACCTAATATTTATCTGTTGACCAATATTCAGGTTCAATAAGAATTTTCTAACATGTCACAAATATGAACATCTTAGTATCAAAAAAGCATGTAAGCAGCAAACAAAGAATACTTTACTGGATTATCTGATCCTAAACTGTCTATGCCAATTTTGACACAGTACTTGGACTGAGGGAACAAATGGAAATGATGTTGATCCTTCAGGGTAAAGCTTTGCCTCATATCTATTTTCTAGGTACTTATACATTTGATATTATTTTCACTATGTCTAGCACTTTATTAGGCACACCACAAAGAGGTGGTTCTGGGAATGTGTAGTGAATGGGATAATTTCCATCAGCAATTATCCCTCTTCCAAGTTGTTTCTCCAAAGAATATAAGCTACAATTCTCCAGTTGGCTTGTGTATTTGGGTCTGGGATGCTTTCCATAAACATTACTTTAAAATAAAAATAGAAACACTAAGCATTTTGATATATGAGGCTTTGGTGGATATGGTCTGGAGTTTCATTTTATTTCAGAATTTATTCTAGAACCAAGGTTTTAAAGACTTGGTTATTAAATTTTAATTAGATAGAACAAAATATCATTACATAAAATACTTCCTGTTTGATGTTAGAACCCAACCCATCTTTCTTCTGCCCAAGGTCTGACAGATTTCCATGGCACTATAACTTATTATTTTTAAAAATCCCACAGAAGCCATGTTCCCTGATACACGAGATACATTTTAACAATAGATTCCATAAATAGGCAGAAATACTAAATAAACATCTCCCAGATATTATATCAAAATCTCCTCCTATGTTCATGTTACAGCCGTATAAACTAAGTCTACAATGCAAATACAAAACACTGTATAATGGCTCAAATTGTCCCACAGGCACTAAATACTGCTTAAATATTTCCTTTATACCTTTCCTGTATGTTAAAAATATTGAAGCTGTTCTTCAGATCAGCAGTGTAGAAATGACAGAAAAAAAGTAGGTTGGACATTTTGGGTAAGTATTAAAATAATGTGAGAATTACTATGTGTATATCAGATTAACATCTATAAAACAATTATATTTAAAATACAATATGAGTACGAAATGTATTTTACTTTGCTCAATACTTTTAGCTACAAAGTGCTCTTATTTGTAATTAGGGACTTGTCATTGGGTCTTTCATATCATACAGGTTGGAAAAATCTTTGTTTTCCAAGGCTAATGAACAGTATATTCAGAAAGATCACCTGAGTTTATGAGAAATGCTTATCCATACAGAAATCAGTTTTTCCTTAAAAAACAAGGCCTGAAAAGATGAAACTTTAATTTAATTACATATGAGAATTGATATATATATATATATTATATGCATATGTATATTTGAATAAATAAAAATTAATAACAAGAAAGCTGAAAAGAATGTAAACAAGAGGAATGGGGGAGAGTTGCTGTGACATGCTGTGCCTGACAGGTCATGGATATTTTACTCATGAAGTCACAGCAGCTGTCATTACCTATGGAAGAACCAACACAAATAAATCCAGCAAAAATTCTAGCACAGATAATGCAATATTATCCAAGATCCATCACTTATTGAGGAGAAGGGGCAGGTGATTATTTCTGGGAAAAATTATTCTTTCTGAGGTTGTGCCTATGGTAGGACTCTCCCATGCTGCAGTGGATAGCCCTTTTTAAAACTTATTTTTTAAAAACAATCTTTGCTCATTTTACAATGAAAAAAAATCCACGACAAAGCAAAATTTAAAACAGTACCTACTTACAAAGCAAGACTTAAAAAAGTGCTAGAAGTAAACTCCAACCCAAGAAAGCAGGAGGGGGGCATATTTCTAGGATATGGGAAGAGTAACAAAGGGAAAATAGAAGTAGATATAATCATGTTACTTAGTATGAAATTTCATGTATGAAATTCTTAAGTACAGAGAAATATTTATAAAAGTAAAAATTGATAAAATCAAAGGTTTAAAATCTCAGTAACTAGAACTGATAAAAGTGTCTATACATATAAAAAAGTAGCAAAGTATGTACAACACTGAGGAGAGCCTAACTTTGTTAGGATTATGTTAAGGGTTATTAAACCGGTATTGAATCCTCAAAATTAGCAAATAAAAGATATAAAATTATCTCATATTAATAGACCATTATAAAAATCTAAAATGTCTAAAATAAAAAATATGCCTCATGAGATTGCAAAGTATTTAGAGAATGCAGAAGATTGATGAACTTGGGATAGCGATAGGATCTATCCAAGTGAAGAACAAAAGAAATGTTAAAAAGAACATTGCAGAGCTTCTAGTGAACTCTGGAACCATTTCAAACAGCCTAATATACCTGACATAGTTTTTCTGGTGGGGAGTTTGAAAGACAACTTGAAGAAATAATGGCTATCATTTTTCTAAATTAGATAAAAATTAGGAACCCACATATCCCAAAGTGTCAGTACATTAGAAACACAAGAAATTGATCAGAAACAGCAATAAAGAGAAAACTCATGAAAATCAGCTGGAAGACAGGTGACAGGAAATAATGAGATAGATTTCTCACTAGAAAATTGCAACTGAGAGGAAGCAGGAGTGTTTTTAAATACAAAAAATCCAAAGAAAATTCCAAAACCGGGATTCTTTACCCAGTAAAACTGTTTAAAAGATGTATAAAGGTGACAAAATCAAGTACCAGCATATACTCATAACAAATGATATTAAAAAGATACTTGGCTTCTGCGTTAGTACCTTTATAAAGGTTTCACCTATGCTCATGAAACTGTGCAAGGATTTTTTGGAAACTGTAGTTCCAAGTAGTTATATTTGTGTTAAAATATATTTTACCCAATACTCAGAGAAATAGCAATTATATAGTACTTAAATAAAAAGACAACGGTGTTTACACATGGGTGGTTTCTGTTTTCTTTGGAATATGATCATAGGTAATTTTAAATGCTATTTACATATACAAGAAAGTATTTTCTTCTTTTATTTTGCTTTTTTGTTTATTAAAAATGTATTAGCCAACTCCATTGTGAATCAAAGACCCACAGAATTCAGCAGAGTAAAAAGTGCATAAATGTGTCTATTTGCCCATATATATGGACTGTAGTGTAATGTGTATGTAAATGAAGGAGATACAGATTTTAATTAATGAAATATATGAATTGATTTCTACTATGATAGAGACAGTTTCCATCATCTGTTTCCAAGCTGGAGATTTTCAAAGCTGATGGTGTATTTATCTTGAATCTGAAAGTTTAAGTTCCAGGCATGCCAGTGCTGCAGCACAAAGAAGATGGGTAAGACTCTGCCTCTTTTCCTCACTTGGGCCATCAATAGTTTGGATGATGTCTCTCCATAGTGGTGAGTACTGATTTTTTTTTACTGTTTATTGAGTTAAATATGTTTCTCACAAAAGCATTTTTGGAGACATACCCAGAAAAGTCTATTAAATTATGTGAGCATGCTTCAATTTAGTGAAAACAAAACATATGAGAAGTGCATATTTAAGAATGATCCTAGTTTAATCAGTCATGACTCTCTGTGCATGTTTGTTTATGTATGCATGTACACATATGTATATATATATATTATATGCC
The DNA here is from genome assembly GCF_903992535.2 of Arvicola amphibius. Taxonomy (NCBI): domain Eukaryota; kingdom Metazoa; phylum Chordata; class Mammalia; order Rodentia; family Cricetidae; genus Arvicola; species Arvicola amphibius. The sequence goes on along the minus strand of NC_052065.1, from coordinate 129,876,305 downwards.
TACAAATTACTAACATAAACTATATTATTTTGGTCAAGTAAAATAATTTATGCTGTTTTTTAAAAGTTATATATTAATTGCTGTGGAGAAAATATGATCAACATGTTCATAAATTTTGGAGAATACAACAGAAAACAGGCTATTGTGGTAGAGTGAGTATAGATTGATTTAAATACATATTTTAAAGTTAAAATTTCTATACATTTTAAGCAGACTTGAAGTTTATTAAGAGAATGAAATTGTTTACTTATATTTAGCCATAATGGTGAAGACAGAGGGGGAAGGATAGTGGTATATATGATAGGCAAGGCAATGGGAGAATTTGAGCTCATCAGAAGAGTCACTGGAAATTCCACCAGTGTGATAGAAGTAATTTCTAGGAGAATGTTGCTAGTAGAATCCCACACTACTGCTATAGAGAGTTTCCCGTAAGCTAAAAATAGTTTCCATAAAGAAAACATATATCTAGATGAAAATTATTTTACCTGAGCTTGTTGTAATTTATTCTTGAAAATCACAGTATTGCCCACTGATTCAATAAAGAATTCAGACTGGTGGGGAGCAAGAGGATGAGTTAGGAACAGTAAGGTAGATACACAAAGAGAAGTATTTTCTGTAAGTCATTGAGAAGTGGCTGAATATTCTCATGTTTTATTTTTACTGCATAAGATATATCCAAACCATACTGCTTCTTGGCTTTAACTTTGTTTTGAACTCAAAGCCTCTCTGAGGGTAACCTTGGATGATTTTAAGTAAGAAAAAATAATGTTAATAGAAAGGGTTAAATTGTTAAGGTAAACCTTATTTCTTAGGAAAATTCTAGAACAAATATGGCAATGTGAAAGTGCCTAATGTCTGCTTCCCTAAATGATGTAGGCATCAGGAATAAAGGTACTGTTTTAAGAGGAATAATCCTAACATTTTAGAAAACAATTATCGAAAGGAAGGGTATGATATTATATTAAAATCCTTTAAGGTATATCTGTAATGAAAAACAGATTTAAGCTTCTTAGAATTTAGCATAACATGCACGAAGTAGTTATTTCTGTTTAATATGAAAAAGATGGTGGTTAGTTTGCGACAGAGAGACCTTAATGGGCACATAATAACCCTAGTTTGAGGTTGTGTTTTATTGTTTCTTAGATTTTTTTTTTCTTTTTTTAATAGAATCTTGACATTGACAGTAAACAATAGGTTTCCATTCTCACTGTGGCCTGTTGCTCCCAGAAGTTAGTTTCCATTTTCTGAAACATAGAACCATTTCTTTTTACATGTGGTGGATCTCTCTGTACCTGAAACATCACAAAGAGGAAGTTAGGGCATCCACTATTAACCCTGCCAGTCAATTATTGGTTATTTCTTTGCATGGGAAAAGCAGACAGAGGCAGAGATACAGTTTCTGGTACACAAGGAAGTATAGACATATTTAGACAAATAGAAAAATGGAGGCATAAATGAATCAGTGGGATAATCACAACTCAAAATAACATCAAGCACTATAAAGTCATTGGTCCTTCCACCTATTGGGCTGACTGTATACATGAAAAGTCTGTTATTCTTGTCAATCAGCCCACATTATGCTTGTATAAAGACATTTTCTTGTCATTTAATTCTTTAACTAAGGGAGAAAAAAACATGCTAGCTGGTATCAGCTTTAATGTCAATTTGACACAGCCTAGGAATCTTCTCAGAGATGAGTCTCAATGAGGAACTGCCTAATCAGGTTGCCTCTGGTTGTGCCTATGCAAGAATTGTCCTTGATTGTCATCTAATTAATGTAAGATCAATCTAGAAATAGGTGACATCATTCCCAATCTGCCACACTTGACTATATAAATAAAGAAAAACAGATGACTGGGACGAGGTAGGCAATAAATTCACTTCTCTCTGATTTGGGATGTTATGTGACTAGGTGCGTAGAATTCATTTTCCATCCAATGAACTGCAACCTAGAATTGTAAGTCACATAAACTTTTCCCCCCTTTAGTTGCTTTTTGCTAGGGTATTTATTCACAACAACATAACTAAAATTAGAGCATTAAACACATGTGACTATTAGATAAAAGAATCATATTTAATGTAGCCTCAAGAGTTTGTCAAGAAGGAGAGAATATAGTGATGGTATCCTAATGTCATTCTCTTTGCACATTGGCATGTCTATTGCTTAAAGGGCAAAGATTCAGTAAGGGTACCTTTTTGATGCATATTGAAACATAACAAAGATATAGATTTTCCTTGAACTTCAACTAAATATGCCAACAAAAGATATAACTTGTCTAAAAAAATATGTGCTTGCTAAGAGATTATAATATTTTAGTATATAAATTGATAACAAAATATTTCATTAATTGATTACACTAAGTAGGGTTGAGATTAGGGCATCACTAAGCATATTACCATTTAAATTCAAATACAAAAGTTAGAGATTTGTATTTTATTCATTTAGAAAATGAATGTTTCTGATGGACAGGATATCTTTTCCCCCACACAGAAATTCTATGGCCTAAGATGAAGAATACTTTTCCATTTTTATCTTACTTGGTCACTTTGGTTTCCAAAATTATATCCATTCAAATTATCTGGAAAAATGAAAGGACATAAATTATTCATAGATTTTAACAGGGTCACACACACACACACACACAACACACACACACACACACACACACACACATATATATATATATATATATATATATATATATATATATATATATAATTCTGGCCATCTGTACCATATCTGACTTTCTTAATAGAGTATTTTATTATTATTTTTGAAAATGCTGCATATTTAATAATAATTTTAAGTTAGATAATCCCAAGTCTTACACAGTTGAATATAGCTCAATAAAATCTGAGTGCAGTTCCTTAAATCTTGCATAAGCATGTTCAGAAAAGGTAAGGTGAATTGATGCTACTTCTGTTCCAATATACTTAATATATAATCATAGAATAGAACAATGTAATCTTAATTAAAAGTAATACTCTGAAAAGTAACATTATGGTATATTTAGCAATCCTCGATAAGAAAACAATGACATTCAGTTGAACAAGCATTGTGAAAGATTTTTGCCATGCATTAAATAAATTCTCTGAGTCTGCCAATACATTTTTCCAGGAATGCCTTTATTCATTACTTTTAGTGGCGACTGTCTGTGCATTGTCATATGTTATTTATTTTTCATTGTCATATCTCAAGTGGGGGAGAAAGAAACATCTCTGACAGCTGACAGCTGGAAACAAGCCTGGCAACTAAATTTAAGCCATGATGTTTACTTTCTCAATAGTTAGGTCATGGTGTTCCATAATGAAGCAATTCTATAGAATATGAGCAATAATTCAAAGGAGATCACTTCATGAATAGTTAGTAATCATGAGTGAAACAAATAGATAGACTATATAAACAAGTGAAAATAACTTCCATTCTTCTTAATATGATTAATTACTTTACCAATCACAACTCTATTCTCACTTCATTTATGTTACTTTCCAGATGAAACTTAAAGTAGAACATCAACAATTATTCATGTAAGAACAGAAACTATTTTGTTTCAACATTGTCCAAATTACTACAAGCCTATACATTCCCAGCAGTTATAAGATGTTTTATTCCCATCACCCTAAATTATAATGAAGTCCTCAGATGTAACAATAATTGGACATAAATTTCCTAAGATGGTTAAATATAGGTGTGTATATATATGTGTGTGTGTGTGTGTGTGTGTGTGTGTATACATCTATCTATCTATCTATCTATCTATCTATCTATCTATCTATCTATCTATCTATATGAGATTTATGTAGGTACATGTGAGATTGGGAAGAAATTTATGAAGGAAGGGAAAAATAAGGGTGATAGAATACATTTGGAAGAAGAAAGAGAACCAGTTTGAGGGGCACAGGCAAGAGAGTGGCGTATAATCTTCCTTGATGTAGCAAGTTTCAAAACCCAGTTTTGACTATAGGTATTTCACTGGTAGTCTTTGGTTCTGGGCTTTGTTATGTATACAGGGAAACGGTCAGGCTTGGTGGTCCTGAATCCTATAAGAAAGTAGGCTGAGCTTGTCACAAGGATTAATTTAGTAAGCAGCACCCCTTCATGGACTCTGGAAAAGTTCCTGCCTCCAGGTTTCTGCTTTGAGTTTCTGCCCTGATTTCTTTTAGCCATGGAGTGTTTCCTGATTGTGTAAGGTGAAATAAACCTTTCCCCCTTAGTTGCTTTGTATCATGGTGTTTTTTATTTTACCAAATAAAACACTAACATAGCTGGCTTGGTGGACATGAAGTAGTTTGGTCTGTTTAGAATATAGAAAGTTTTTTTCTTTCTCTGTCATATACGGCAGATTTGCTGTGTAGAACTCTTGGATGGCATCTGTGGTGTTTTAGAAAAACTGCAATTTCAGGCTTTTAAAGTTTCCATTGAAAAGTTGGATGTTACTCAGTCTTTGTATGAGACTGAAAGCTGTTTTCTTGTAGCATTCTATTAAATAGAAAAGGCACTCCCCTTTTCTATTCTGTATATTTAGTGTTTTAACTGTAGTTAAATTTTGTGTTCTGTGTGCTTCTTGCATCTGTTGGAATATGTATTTTCATAGTTTTGGAACGTTTTCTTTAGTGACCCTATTGAAGATGTGGTTTAGACCACTGACCTGAGGTTCTTCTCTCTCATCTGTGACTATAACTTGATTTGATTATTTGATAGTGTCCCATATTTCCTGAATGTCCTTTACTTGTGTATATGTGTGTTTTCTATATTATTTGCTTGTGGGGTCTAATTAATCTAGTTTATCTTCAAGTCCTAATATTCTACATTCTATTTGATCCATTATACTTATATTTTTTTCTTCCTGAGTTTTCTAATTTGGTTATTGGGTTTTCCTAGTTTGTCTGCATTTCATCTCATGTTTTCTTTAATTTTTCTATATTTATATTTGAATTCTCTTTTTAAAATCCTGGAATTTCTACATCATTTTATTCAGCCATATATTTCTGTTTTCTTTTTTGGAAGTAATATAGACCAATGATTTATTTTATAATATCAGCTATCAAGGCTTCTTTTGTTTTCCACAACATTGGTTTATTTGTTCATTATTTTGTGGGGAGGGAGAGGGGAAAGCGCTAGAGACAGAGCAAGGGATAAGCTTGGGACCTCACCTGTGCTAGGCAAGCTGTCCACCCTGAGCCATGCCTCCTTCCCCGTCAAAGCTTCTTTAAAGGTGTGAAGGAAGGTGAAAATGATAAAGGTTAAATCTAGTAAAGCTGAAATAGAAAAGTAGAATCTTCAATAAATAAGGAAAACTAAAAAACTGAGAAGAGGGAAGGGTAGCTGGGCTTGTCATTCCTCATCAGTGGAGTGGCCCAGTGTGGACCGACATGCTTCGGGGACAATGCGACTGTAGTGACCACACACAGGCTCTTTCCCTTGTTTTCCCATAGTAACATAAAGCAACTGTCATGACCCTAACCTGCAAGTCTACACAGAATGTACATGGACTGTTTGCACACACTGCACCATTTTACATAGAGGACTTGAGCATCTGGAGAGTTTGTTGTTCTCTTAAGGGCTTGGGACCAATCTCCAAAAGATGTTTCTGCATTTCTGATTTAAAAGGAAAAGTCAGTATTCGTATGACAGAAGAGTTCTTCCTGGGCGGAGAGGTAGAGGCCTGCGAGAACAAGCCTCTCTTCTCCACCACACCCCTAAACGTCACTGCTGTTTCTTAAGTGTCAACAAAGTAACAGCTCAGCCAGAGAAAACAGGACTCTTGGAAGCTCCTCCCATCTTTCTCTGCAATGATTTTTAGTGCCACCTGTGGAAGGCCTTGTTTTGACACCTGCCTAGTGACCCAGCGGTGTGACTCAAAATGGAGCAAACTGTTTTTTTGTTTTGTTTTGTTTTGTTTTGTTTTCTGCCATCTGAGTAACTCTCACCTTGAGGATTTTCTCAGAGCTGGGAGGGCGGGATGGGTTAAGGAACAGAGGGATCAGGGCCCCAGAGTTCTCAGCTTCCCACCTTTCCAGTCTGCCTCCCTGAGCATCCATGATTGATGGGAAAGCTCTGAACAGCTCTTAACTGATCACTGCTCAGTGAGCAGTCAGCCTTCAGCCTGGGGGCTTCTGGGAAAGGCACTCTTGGCGTTCTCTGCCACTGGCCCACTTCTCCCCAGGCATAACAGAAGTCCAAGCACAGAGTCCCTTTGTGTTAAGGCAGCTTCATTTGCAGATGGCCTGGGATTCTCAACTTTGGAGGAGGGTGGGGGCTCTTGCCAAAGTATAGCAGGATGTTTTCTTCTCAGGGCTTCAGAATTCCATAGAAGTCCTCCAAGTTCCCTTCTTCGAGGCCCACAGAGTCACTCTCACCCTTCTCTTAATTCCTTTTCTTCCTATCTGCTTCACCCAGCATAGTTCTACATCCTTATTTCGGAGCAGCTCACACATCTCTCTGACGTGCTCTGGGATGTACTGTTTGAATTTCCCATCTAATTACAGTCTCGTTCATTCTCTCCTCTTAGAACCTTAGTTAGTTTATTGGGATTCCCTACTGACCCTTGTGATTTCTGAAGTCAGGAAGGGGCTTTGCCCCATCATGTCCTCCAGGACCTACTCCAGTCAGAGCACAGTAAACAATTGCTGGATGTATTTGTGTATTTGTTACCAGGTGTTTCCTTGGCACGGAGCTAAACAGTACTTGGGCTGTAAAGCTGGGCTGTGGCATGTGCAGACCATTGGTTTCTGAATTTTGAGGCCCTGGTGCTTTCTTCCATTTGGCTTTTCGTGTAGACAAAATAGACCAGGCAAACCACACGGTGGGAAAGCTCACTTCATGATGATGTGGCAGGATAGAAAGAAAGGAAGATTGTGACATAGAAGGACAACTTGGCAAAACAAAAACAAATAAAACTAAGACTTCATCCCAGGGTCCAACTCCTACAAGTTGACCATTGACCTCCACATATGCAGTGTAGCATGCAGGTATATACTATACATATGCTCACATACAGAGACACACAAATAGATGTCTAATTTTTTAAAAGGTATTTTTAATATAGCTCCTAACCATAGGGGTTATTAGCAAGAAGAGTACTCAAGGAAAGGAAACACACCCAAGTGTGGATGTATGTGAAGCAGCACCATTAGGATTCTTTATATACAGCCATTGATAGCTGCTCTCAAGGTGTATTTTTCAAAGTTGTTGGGAAAACCCTCTTTTAAGATTGTTAAAAAATACAGCTTATAACAAGGTTAAAAGTTGAAGCATTCCCTTCTGCAAACACATTTTCAAACTGGATTCCTGAGGTGCAGTGTTCACAGTTAGGGATGAGAGAGATGAGCCAGAAAGTTGGGGTTATACATCATTTGGACCATAAAGTAGCCTTTTTCTTACTGTCCTTGACAAGCTGTCTTTTGGAAAACATGCAATGTTTGGTGAGCCACTTGGGCTTTGCCAGTGCTATCTGCTTTCCTGCCTCTTGACAGAAAATGCATACCAGACCCTGGCATGAAGGCTTGGTATATTTGTGTTTTCTTGGACATCATGTGGATATCTTTAAATCGCTTGAATTCTTTAGTAAAGCTTATGATTGTTCTCTTAAACTCTCCCTCCTGGGGTTCATTTAAATAATTCTCATTAAAGAACCTTTCTAAGCCTGGCGGTGGTGGCGCACGCCTTTAATTCCAGCACTCGGGAGGCAGAGGCAGGCAGATCTTTGAGTTTGAGGCCAGCCTGGTCTACAAGAGCTAGTTCCAGGACAGGCTCTAGAAACTACAGGGAAACCCTGTCTCGAAAAACCAAAAAAAAAAAAAAAAAAGAACCTTTCTATAAATGGGAGATCTGGGGGTATTCTGTCATGGCTGTTCACACTACCTGTGTTTTTTTGTTTTGTGCAGTCTGACATTTGGATGTATGCTTTTTCTTTGGTTGTGTCTGATGTTACATCATACATGCATCAAGATGGGCTGAGGAAGGAGATAGACCCCAGATTGTGAGGATTACACATGGACTAGTGGGAATGTTCAGTCTTGTGCAGAAATCCATTTACTTGGAACCCAGTGTCTAAATCCAGCCCACTGTATGTCTTTGTAAATGAAGTTTTATTAGCATAAATCAAGCTATACTGGTCGAATTAAAACAGTGTACTTTTCACTGAAATGGTTATTATCTGGACCTTTCCAGAAATATTTGTCAGATACAGAAATGTTTGTCAATCTATGCTTCCAGTGAATTGATATCAGATCACCATTAAAATTCAATAACTGCTGTTTTAGGGTAACATCTATAAGATAAATGTTCATATAAGATAGATGTTTCTACACTTTTAAAAGCTTTATCAAATCTGTGGCTTTGAAAAATTTACACCTTGGACTCTGATTTATCATCTGAAAATGAAGACAATGATTTTTCCTGTATTTGAGAATTAGTTAGATTATGTAAGGAATTTAATAATTGTCATCATTATGTTATACACAACTATTTTTGTTACTTCTGTGAACTTTTAATTGGAACCTGCTATATCAGGAAAATTTATAGTGTAGTAATAGAAGAATTCATCAGTATGGCTATAGGAACTGGCCTTTTCAGGCTCCCTCTCCTCAGCTGCCCAAGGAACTAGCTGGAGACGTCTCCCTGGAAACGTGGGAACCCCTCTAGAGCCAAGTCCCTTGCCAACCCTAAAATGGCTCCCGTAATTAAGATATTTACTTCTCTGCTCCCATACCCCCCTCCCTCCATCCCAAACATCCCCGTTCCCTCAAGCTCTGCCCATCCTCTCTTTCTCCCTTCTCTCCCCCCATCTCCCCTTATCCCCACCTCACCCCCACCCCAAAGCTCCCAACCCCTGCCTGGCAATTTTGTCAATTTCCAATATCCGGGAAGATAACAGTATGTTTTTCTTTGGGTTCATCTTCTTATTTAGCTTCTCTATGATCACAAATTACAGGCTCTATGTCCTTTATTTATGGCTAGAATCTACTTATGAATGAGTACATACCATATTCCTCTTTTTGGGTCTGGGTTACCTCACTCAGGACGGTGTTTTCTATTTCCATCCATTTGCATGCAAAATTCAATGTCATTGTTTTTTATCACTGAGTAGTAGTCTAATGTGTATATATTCCACAGTTTCTTCATCCATTCTTCCACTGAAGGGCATCTAGGTTGTTTCCAGGTTCTGGCTATTACAAATAATGCTGCTATGAACATAGTTGAAGAAATACTTTTATAGTATGATTGGGCATCTCTTGGGTATATTCCCAAGAGTGGAATTGCTGGGTTCTGGGGTAGGTTGATTCCAAATTTCCTGAGAAACCGCCACACTGATTTCCAAAGTGGTTGCACAAGTTTACCAACAATGAATGAGTGTACCCTTTACCCCACAACCTCTCCAGCAAAGGCTATCACTTGTGTTTTTTTTTTTTATTTTAGCCAATTTGACAGGTGTAATATGGTATCTCAAAGTTGTTTTGATTTTCATTTCCCTGATCACTAAGGAGGTTGAGCATGACCTTAAGTGTCTTTTGGCCATTTGAACTTCTTCAGTTGAGAATTCTCTGTTCAGATCAGTACACCATTTTTTAAAAATTGGGTTAATTAGCATTTTGAAGTCTAGTTTCTTGAATTCTTTATATATTTTGGAGATCAGACCTTTGTCTGATGCAGGGTTGGTGAAAATCTTCTCCCAATTAGTAGGTTGCCTTTTTGTCTTAATGACAGTGTCCTTTGCTTTACAGAAGCTTCTCAGTTTTAGGAGGTCCCATTTATTCAATGTTGCCCTTATTGCCTGTGATACAGGGGTTATACGTAGGAAGTGGTCTCCTGTGCCCATACGTTGTAGACTATTTCCCATTTTCTCTTCTATCAGGTTCAGTGTGTTCAAATTGATATTGAGATCTTTAATCCATCTGGACTTGAGTTTTGTGCACGGTGATAGATATGGAACTATTTTCATTCTTCTATAGGTTAACATCTAGTTATGCCAGAACCATTTTTTGAAGATGCTTTCTTTCTTCCATTGGATACTTTTAGCTCATTTGTCAAGAATCAGGTATTCATAGGTTTGTGGGTTAATAACCGGGTCTTCTATTTGATTCCATTGGTCGACTCCTTTGTTTTTATACCAATACCAAGCTGTTTTCAATACTGTAGCTCTGTAATAGAGTTTGAAATCAGGGATGGTAATGACTCCAGAAGTTCCTTTATTGTATAAGATTGTTTTGACTATCCTGGGTTTCTTGTTTTTCCATATAAAGTTGATTATTGTCTTCTCAATATCTGTGAAGAATTTTGATGGGACCTTGATGGGGATTGCATTGAATCAATAGATTGCTTTTGGTAGAATTGCCATTTTTACTATGTTGATCCTCCCAATCCAAGAGCAAGGGAGATCCTTCCATTTCTGGTATCCTCTTCAATTTCTTTCTTCAATGACTTAAAGTTCTTGTCAAATAGATCTTTCTCTTCCTTGGTAGAGTTACCCCAAGATATTTTATGCTATTTGTGGCTATCGAGAGAGGTGATACTTCTATGATTTCCCTCTCTGCTTCCTTTTCCTTTGTGTATAGGAGAGCAACTGATTTTTTGGAGTTGATCTTGGATCCTGCCACATTACTAAAGGAGTTTATCAGGTGTAGGAGTTCTTTTGTGGAGTTTTTGGGGTCGCTTATGTACACTATCATATCATCTGCAAATAACGAAAATTTAACTTTTTTCTTTCCAATTTGAATTCCCTTGATCCCCTTATGTTGTCTTATTGCTATTTCTAGAACTTCAAGCACTATATTGAAGAGATAAGGAGAGAGTGGACAGCCTTGTCATGTTCCTGAATTTAGTGGGATGGCCTTGAGTTTCTCTCAATTTAATTTGATGTTAGCTGTCAGCTTGCTGTAAATAGCCTTTATTATATTTAGGAATGACCCTTGTATCCCTAATATCTCCAAGACCTTTATCATAAAGGGGTGTTGAATTTTGTCAAATGCTTATTCAGCATCTAATGAGATGATCATGTTTTTTTTTCCTTCAGTTTATTTACATGATGGATTACATTGATAGATTTTCGTATGTTGAACCAGCCCTGCATCTCTGGGATGAAGCCTACTTGATCATAATGGATAATTTTTCTAATGTGTTCTTGGATTAGGTTTGCCAGTATTTTATTGAGAAATTTTGCATCGATGTTCATGAATGAGATTGGCCTGTAATTCTCTTTCTTGGTTGAGTCTTTGTGTGGTTTAGGTATCAGGGTAACTGTAGCTTCATAAAAGGAATTTGTCAATGACTCTTCTGTTTCTCTATTAGGAAATACATTAAGGAGTATAGGTATTAGGTCTTCTTGGAAATTCTGGTAGAATTCTGCATTGAAATTCCAATCTGGTCCTGGGCTTTTTTTGGTAGGGAGGTTTCTGAAAACAGTTTCTAATTCTTTGCGACTAACAGGACTATTTAGATTGTTCACATGGCCCTGGTTTAACTTTGGTATATGGTACTTACATAAAAAAAAATGTCCATTTCTTTTACATTTTCCAATTTTGTGGAATACAGGCTTTTGTAGTAAGATCTAATGATTCTGTGAATTTCCTCTGTGTCTGTGGTTATGTCCCCCTTTTCATTTCTGATCTTATTAATTTGCTTGTTCTCTCTGTGCTGTTTGATTAGTTTGGATAGGGGTTTGTCAATCTTGTTGATTTTCTCCAAGAATCAGCTTTTTGTTTCATTGATTCTTTGGATTGGTTTCTGTGTTTCTATTTTGTTGATTTCAGCCCTCAGTTTGATTATTTCCAGTTTTCTACTTCTCCTAGGTGAGTTTGCTTCTTTATTTTAGAGTTTTCACATGTGCTGTTTAGTCTCCAATGTGTGCTTTCACTGTTTTCTTTAAGTGGGCCCTTTCCTCTTAGCACTGCTTTCATTGTGTCCCATAGGTTTGAGTATGTTGTGTCTTTGTTTTCATTAAATTCAAGGAAGACTTTAATTTCTTTCTTTCTTTCTTGACCCAGGTGTGGTTCAGTAGTTGACTGTTCAGTTTCCATGAATTTGTAGGCTTTCTGGGGGTAGTATTCTTGTTAAATTCTAATTTTAATCCATGGTGATCAGATAGGACACAGGTGGTTACTAATATTTTTTTGTAACTGTGGATGTTTGCTTTGTTACTGAGTATGTGGTTAATTTTCGAAAAGATTCCATGAGCTGCAGAGAAGAAGGTATATTCTTTCCTATTTGGGTGGAATGTTCTATAGATGTCTGTTAAGTCCATTTGGTTCATTACCTCCATTAAGTCTTTTAATTCTCTGTTAGGTTTCTGTCTGATTGACCTGTCCATTGGTGAGAGACGAGTGTTGAAGTCTGCTACTATTTGTGTGTGGTTTGATGGCTGCCTTGAGTTCTAGTAATGTTTCTTTTACTAGAAACATGGTGGTGCTTTTATATTAGGGGCATAGATATTCAGGGTTGAGACTTCATTATGATGGATTTTTCCTGTTATGAGTATAAAATGACCCTCTCCATCTCTTCTGATTGATTTTAGTTTGAAGTCAACTTTGTTAGAAATTAGTATGGCCACACCTACTTGTTCCATTTGTTTGATAAACCTTTTCCCAACCCTTTACTCTGAGTAGATGTCTGTCTTTGTGGTTGAGGTGTGTTCCTTGCAAACAGCAGAATGTGGATCCTGTTTTTGTATCCAATCTCTTAGCCTGTGCCTTTTTATAGGTGAATTGAGTCCGTTGTTATTAAGTGATATTAATGACCAGTGGTTGTTAACTCTGGTCGTTATTTTTTTAGTAGTAGAGATTGTGTGTTTCCCTTCTTTGAGATGTTCTGGTGAAGGGTCGCTAGATTTCTGAGTTATTGTGTGCATTGTTGGACTCCTTGGTTTGTGATGTTTCTTCTATTACTTTCTGTAAGGCTGGATTTGTGGCTACATATTGTTTAAATTTGTTTTTATCCTGGAAAATTTTGTTTTCTCCATTTATAGTGAACAAAAGCTCGGCTGGGTATAGTAGTCTAGGCTTGCATCCATGGTCTCTTATTTTCTGTAGTACATCTGTCTAGGACCTTCTGGCTTTCATGGTTTTCATAGAGAAGTCAGGTTTAAGTCTGATAGGTTTACCTTTATAAGTTACTTGACCTTTTTCCTTTGCACCTCTTAATAGTCTTTCTTTATTCTGTATGTTTTGTGTTTTGATTATTATATGGTAAGGCGATTTTATTTTGATCCAGTCTATTCAGTGTTCTGTATGATTCTTGAACCTTCATAGGAAAACCTTCTTTAGGTTGGGAAAGTTTTCTTCTATAATTTTATTAAATATATTTTCTGGACCATTGAGATGTACTTCTTCTCCTTCTTCTACTCCTATTATTCTTAGGTTTGGTCTTTTATTTGTGTGTCACAGATTTCCTGAATGTTTTGTGATGAGAATTTGTTTGATTTGCTGTTTTCTTTGATCACTGCATTCATTTTCTCTATGGTATCTTCAGCTTCTGAGATTCTTTCTTCTATCTCTTGTATTGTGTTGGTTATGCTTGATTATGTAGTCTCTGTTCGTTTACCTAGATTTTCCATATACAGCCGGCCCTCGGTTTGTGTTTTCTTCCTTGCCTCCATTTCAGTTTTCAAGTCTTGCATGGTTTCTATTGTAGCGGTGGTCGGAGGAATTTGGAAATTGGAAATAACCGAAAATAGTCCTTTTAGAATAAATCAGTTTTAATAAAAGGAGAATAAGGGAACTTACAGAGCCAAGGGTCCAGCGAAGCAGAGGGTGACGCGGGGGAAAAAAACAGGGGCCTCCCTCCCGGACCTGGCTCTTTTTAAAGGTACCTTTCTCCCCTGGGGCAGCCACGCCCCTGAACGCAGGGATTGGGCCAGCTGCCCCAACATTCTATTATCTGTTTGATTGTTTTTCCTTGGTTTCCTAGGATATCATTTACGGATTTACTCAGTTCTTCAAACTTTTTGTTATTGTTTTCATCCATTTCTTTAAGGCAGTTTTTCACCTCCTGTTTAAAGGCTTCTATCACTTTCAAAAAGTCAATGTTTTCTACTTCTTCTTGATTTAGGTGTACAAATCCTCCTGTTGTAAAATTGCTGGGTTCTGGTGATATCATGTTGTTTTTCAGATTGTTAGATGAATTCTTGCATTTTTTTTTTGGTTTTTCGAGACAGGGTTTCTCTGTAGCTTTTTTAGAGCCTGTCCTGGAACTAGCTCTTGTAGACCAGGCTGGTCTCGAACTCACAGAGATCCGCCTGCCTCTGCCTCCCGAGTGCTGGGATTAAAGGCGTGCGCCACCACCGCCCGGCCTAGTCTAAGACATTAGACTACATAAAATGTTCCATACACAGGTAACATAGGTCTTCTCACTTCAGTTAATGGAAAATAAATAATCCCTCACAGACACGCCCAGAGATTTGTCTCAGATAATTCTAGATCCTTTCAAGTTGAAAATACACAGTAACCACTACAAATATCACTAAGGAGTTTTTTGGATTTGAATAAAGTGACTTTTGAAGTCTGAAATATATTGAAAGAGTTTAAGTCAATTTAGGAAATTTGACCATTATATGTTCCAGTATTTTTATGCCTCTTTCTGTCTTTTTGTTTTGATATTTCCATTGCATTGCACAAATGTTGAAGGCTTTTTTCACTGCCTCAGAGGTTGATGATGTTAAGTTGGTTTTCTTTTAGAGTTTTAGTAATTGTTCAATTATTGGATCATTTTTTAATCCAGTTAAGGTTTTGGTTCATTCTGTTATCCAGTCAGCACTTGAACTCAAACAACAAATTTTTCATTAATTATTGTACTTTTAAAGTAGGGAATCTCCACTTGACTTATTTTTTATATTTTTCTTCCAAAATTGCTAATTCCTTTTAACAAATTACCCTTTAGAAACCTCAATGGTTTTCTTTAACACATTTATGAATGTTCTTTCAAGGCAATTGCTAAAATTGCCATCTAGGTACACTTAGTTCATGGTGACTCTTTTTTTCCCTCTAGTATAAGATACTCCCTCAATTCTCTTTTACAGTTTGTATTATTTTGGGATGAAACATGCTATTTTTCTGTAATATATTTTAATACCTCTGGTTTCTGCTATATTGTTTTTTTAGAAATTTTAATCATTAGTATTTGTATAGGTTTTGGTTTTAGAAATTTGCCAGAAGTGTTGTGTAAGTTGACTATTGTACTTGTTTAGGCTCTGAGAGATATTCTTTATGATCTTTGTTCCCTATCTGGCTTCATAGGAATTGTGCCCAGACTGCAAAGTCAGCCACTATGGAAAATCATTTGAGTTCTTATTCTTTCAGCCTAACCTTTTGCAGACTCACTTGTTCTTTTTTAGAGAATATTCTATTTTGCAGTTAATTCTCTATTTCATTTTTTCATTAGAAATGTTTAAAGTATACAAAATGATCTTTTGATACATGTATCAAATATATAATATATTTACAAGCATATATATATAATTGATTTTCATAATCCATATCATTGATTAGTACTATATTTGTTTCCATTTTTGTGACAAGAGCACCAATGATCCAATCTCCAAAGCTGTTCAGTGTGTAATACCATATCAAGAGTATTTTTCATGATGTACTTAGTTCAGATCTCTAGATTTTTCTGGTGCTCTCTTCTGTGTTTACTGGTATATGTGTGTAGTAAAGAGGCTACTTGTTGTTAGACAACTGATAAATGAATAGTTTTTAAAGCTAGATAATAAACTAGAGATCACTCAAGAAAGCAACTGATCAACTTAACATCTATGAAATAGACGTTACAATTCAAAATCATGTACAGAAAGTAGTCCTTATATTACAACAATCTGTTAATAACAATCTGTTATTAACCAGTGGTATTCAGAGCCCACAGAAGGGAATCCCACATCATACACGTGGTTTAGCTACTAACTCAGACTGTGCAGAAGATAATGTCAGCACTTCTCTGTATCTGATTTGTAAGATGATCTCCTAAATTTTCTGTCTTCTCTCTCATTCACTTGGAATCATTTCAACATATCTGGTCTAACATGGCCTCGAGCCTTTCCTCCCTGCCCTTAAATGAGTCTGTCACTTTGAAGCCTGCAAAGCCTTCACTTTTCTGTCTCCCTATTCCCTCCCCATTACCTTTACAATTTGAGTTCACCATTACTGACTGCAAAGGTGCCATTTTTCCTGTCATTCTCAAATCACTAAAACTACAGTTTTGACAGCTGAGTGGAAGGTGTGTGGAATGTAATAACTCAGGATAAGAAGTCTGGAGATTCACAGTGGAGTCTTACCACAACTCTCACCCAATAGTCATCAAAAATGAATTCTTTTTGTTTATTTGATTCCCTATGTCCCAAAGTAGTTTTCAAAGGTTTTTTTTTTTTTTCTGACTTCTATGCTTCTTTTCTGCAGAGGGAAACTATTGTACTTTCACAATTTGTTGTAATATAAGGACTACTTTCTGTACATGATTTTGAATTGTAACGTCTATTTCATAGATGTTAAGTTGATCAGTTGCTTTCTTGAGTGATCTCTAGTTTATTATCTAGCTTTAAAAACTATTCATTTATCAGTTGTCTAAACCATTTCTGTAAAGTTACTTAATATAATGTCTTTTTAAAATTTTAAAAATTATAATATAATTTTTTTAAAAAAATTGACATGCTTATTTTTTAGCAGTTTAGCTGAGGTATAGTAGACATAAACGTGACATGTCCAAATACATACTTTGATAAATTTTGACATTTTTACCCTTGTGAATTGTCCCATCAATGCATCCAGCCCCTTGAAAATATTTCCTTGTTGCTATTACTAAATCTTATCCTCTCCAAATAACCACTGATTTATAAAGTATTTCTGTGTGACTTCTTTCAAAGAATATAATTATCTTCGTATTTACCCATGACACTCCACTTATGAGGAGTTGATTCCTCTATGTTATGAGTAACATTTTGTAGTATGGATTTAGTGCAGTGTGAATATCCACTCATTATTTGATAAATATTTTAATTTTTTAGGTTTAGGTTTATTGCAAATATAGCTGCTATTATTATTTGTGTTGAATTCCTTAAATGAACAATTACTTTTAGCTCTGTTTGTAAGTACCTATCTTGTGGGAGATGTATTAAAATTTTTATTTTTTTTATTTTTTGAGATTATAATACAATTAAATAATTTTGTCTTTTCCTTTCTTTCCTCAAACCATAGAATATATCTTTACTTTCTCTTTTCCAAAATCATGACCTCTTTTTTTTTCATTAACTGAAAGATGTTGACAGCAGGAGAAATAGTTTTCCAAATTTCAATTGATTATACAATACCAAATGGTTAACCCTAAAAACATACATGCAAAGAATATCATACAGAATGATCAGATTGTATATGTGTGTTTTTGTTTGTGTATGTGTGTGTATACATACATATATGTATGTAACAACAAGTAATGAAAATAATTTTTAGATGCTCTTTGACTCTTGAGAGAACAATATCAGTCCAGATTACTGCGTGTTTTTCAGGGAGAAAAGTCAGAATCTCAAGGTTTAAGATTGGTCTGTAGACTGTACACATAGCTTAGTAATTCAACTACTTGTACATCTCTTCTGTTGGTAAGATCTGGTTGTTGAACTGCAGCTCCACTGGTTGTGAAGTAGGCAGGAGGGGACCCTTTGACTTCACAAAATGCTACAAAGCAGAGGCAGGGATGCTGCCACAGCATTGCAGGAACCACCAAGGTACCCCCAATTCAACAGAAGAGAGAGGGGCTCTACTGGGAAACTGATGAAACTTGAAGGAGTCGAACCCAGAGCTGTTACTGCAGCTATGCCACTGCCTGGAGGAGGCATGAGCTGAAATGGTCATTTGAGGACCTGGTAGCTGAGATCATCTGGAAGTGCAAGGATTATAGTGACTATCCTTTAAATAGAGCACCCTGAATTCCATCTGAAATAACTGCACCAACATGATGAGGCAGTAAGGCAGGAGCAATTATCAATGGCAATTTCACCCTTTTATCCTATTGTACCCTCAGACCGTACAGGCGTTTGCTATGGAGCAGAGGGAAGATTTGGAACCCTATCAAACAGAGCTGGAGTCATGCCACTGTAAGGTAAAAGAGTGGGGCAAAGGCATTGCCTTGCTTCAAGGGCTGCCCAACATTGTTGTCTGTGGATTTTGTCCTGCCTGGTTCCCACAGTCAAGTCCCAAAGAAATCACACAGCAGTCTACATTAGTTATAAACTAATTGGCCTAGTAACTCAGACTTCTTATTAACTCTTATAACTTATATTAGCCCATTATTCTTGTCTATGTTAGTCACATGGCTCTGAGGCAGTCACATCTTGCTTCTTCTGTGGCTGGGTTACGACTGTGAAAATGAGCTTTCCTCTTCCCAGAATTCTCCTGTTCTCATCACCCCACCTCTACTTCCTGCCTGGCTGCTGGCCAATCAGCATTTATTAAAATACAATTGACAGGGTACAGACCATTGTCCCACAGCACAACGTAGCTTTCAACTCTATGGTCTTAAACACACTTTTCATCAGACACTTTTTTTGGCTGGGCAGCAGCCGAGAGGAGGAGACCTCATGTCCTTCCTGGTGGCTTCCTAGACAATACAAAGATCCATACCCACCCTTAAGGGGCACCTTTGGGGTTCAACCCTAAGACTCTCTTTAGGGTTCAGAATGGACTCAGCAGTAAGTGAAAAGGACTTTTTGTGAGGGTGAAAGAACTCTCTTACACATGCTTTTCTGAATCGGTGTCTTTATTGTTCTGTTTCTATCCTAATTCTCCTGCCCTAACTCTAATTCCTTTTCATCCAGCTTAAAAATTCTTTTCCTTACAGGAGCCTTGAAGTGATTTTAAAAAATCACAAGACATACTTCTCCTTGGTAAAAAGCACATACCTAGGATTAGCAATAGGGAACTGAGCCATTGCCATGGCAACACAAGGGTCCAAGGTTACAGGAATGAGACTGAGACCAGACATGGGGTACAGTGCCCAGTGACAAATGTTGAGATATAGGTCTATTGTTATCAGACTGGCAAGCAGAGAATTGGTGTGCTTTTCTTAGGGCACTTTATGTAGCAACCTGGTTAGACGTCTGTGACTCTGACTGTGCATCACTGAAAACTTTTAAACTTATGATCTATTTACAAAAGCCATTAGTCGAGTTTGCATTTGCTCTGAGGTGAAGGTGAGATAATTGTGTGCAGTTAGTTTGAGCAAAAGAACAAATCAGGCTTTTAAGTAACTACAGTCCTCATAGATCTAGTTATGAAGCATGCATGTCACAGTATATAATCTATATAACAAAACTATATAATTAAATAAAAATAATCTTCCTGACCACCCACAGATATGTTCCCATAAGATTGAGATGTAATTAATATAATTATTAGATTAAATAAACACATTACATGAAAATGCATGGTAATGGGGAGATATCATTGCTGTTTTTGCACAAGTGAAATCACAGACAAAAACAACAGTTTTCAGAGTCACTGATCTGCAAGCACTTCTGACAGGGTACCCCATCAGGGTATACTTCCTCTGGTCGGTTGACATCTGACCTTCTTAGCCTGAGAAAAACTACATGACCTATCATGTGTTATGAGAATGGGCTAGGCCTTGAAAATGTAACATGATTTTCCATAATTTGGCTATGAGAGAAAGCTCTGTAAAGCTATGCAGGAGAAGCTGTGTATAACTGTGAGAAAAATCAGCTGTGGAGAAAGAGAAGTGTTAAAGATGAAGAAACATGAGAGAAGTGTGGGAGAATGAATGAGCAAGGGAGTAATAGTAACTGAATAATGTATAAATAGGTGTCTGTGAGTGAGTGTGTGAGTGAGTGAGTGAGTGAGTGAGTGAGTGAGTGAGTGAGTGACAGAGGGACTGTGTGAAAGAGCTGCTGCTACTTTGAGGAACTGTGCTTAGGAGCTATGTAAAGTGCTGTATGATGAGAGGACATGTAAATGAGATGTATAGCTGTGACTCTGTTGATATTTGTAACTTGTGGAGACAAGGAAGATGAAATGTATGTAAAAGAAAGATGTGTACCTAAGTGAAAATAGACGTAATTGTGTGTAGAGATGTATGGCCTTCCAGATGAAAGATGTATGCGTATAAGGAGAGATATGTAGCTGTATGTAAAGTATACAGGTGTATAGAGACAGAGATTATCAGAAAAGATTGTTTAAGATGAAGTAAAAGATAAAATTACCATCAGAAAGCATATGTTTTCTTATTTTTTACAGTCAGATATAAAACTTTCCTAAAATCCTGCTACTCTGTGGTCTTCTATTGACTACACTGGAGCAGTTCTGGGAGCTGGCTTCAAGGGCTGCATTAAAAGAGTATGGAAAGTTATGTGAGAGTCCTCTAACAAGTAACATAAATTTTAGCAAGGAAAAATATCCTCATAGACAAACTCCTTTGATCCCTAATATAGAAGGAACATTAGTAGTTTCTTAAGATATGGACATTGAACTATATGACAAAAGTATAGTCTCATTCTAAATAGGAACATGAAAAATAAAGTGTTGGTAAAATAAATATGCATCTCAAAAAGAATTTTGTTCATCTACTATTGTCAGATACACAAATTGAAATACTGGGAAAACTTGTAGGAAAACATATTGCAATAAAATTCTGAAACTGGGCAATAGATAAATAGATAAATGACTTTTGGCTTTCTTAGTAATTTGAAAAGCATTTAAAGATTTGAGTGAAGAAAATATTGCATTAGTATTATGCTTTATGTTGATTCATATGAGCTTTTTATATCTATATATGTTAGATATGTTTTATATTCAATTTATGACATATTTTCAAAAAGTCCTTTATGTTTGTGAACTCCTGTTTATTTCCTGTCATTTAGTAAGTGTTTCTTGATTTTGATATAGATGTGAGGTGATTTGGGCACTTTTCAAAACACAATAATAATGAGGCAATTTTGAATAATAATGATGATAATAATGATATATTAAAACCCAACACTTTATTCTTGTATGGTTTTAGGTTTAACTATTTTTATTTAGTGTGAAATTTAATCTATTATAAGAAATGAGTTAAAAATAATGACGTTCTAGTTTGTTAGATGTTTTTCAAACCCTATCCAGCAAACTGTTTGCATTATGGGTAGTCAATGTATCATCATAAAATTTAAATATTTAAGTTATGAAAAACTAAATATTGTAAATTAAAAGGGCGATATTATTAGTTTGAATTATTTATAGTTATGTAAGCACCATTTTCCCTTTTAGTACCTGCATTCACATTAAATGTTTTTGATTGAATGAATAAATTTTTATTGAGTATTAAATCACTTTTTATACAATTTATCTAAATCCCTCTCTTATTTTAATAAAACATCTACACTATCTTCATTGCTATTTTCAAAGATTCTTTAAGCCTTTTTCAAATTCTACAAGTAGAATCATTCCTCCCACCTCTTTTCTTTCACACCTCCGTACATCAGTGTGTCGACTTAGAATTATCGGCCTAGTGTCTTTTTCCTTTTCTAAACTGTGAACTCTTCAGAATCTTGGGATGGTCATTGAATCCTATGAGTTTCTCTTGAGCGTAACATAGCATCTCACATTTAAAATGAAATGAATATACTATGAGAAGTGGAAATGTAACAAATCATGTAATTCATGCTTTTAGTTTGCAGACTGACTAGACCTAGAGAGAAACTGAGGATACTGTGACTTAAATTTTTTTGTGTGTGTGCCTTGAACACAGTTTATTGACATTTTTTTCTCTACATACATTTTTCCATTTACAGTGCAAGGTATAATTTCCCCCATCTTCTGTTAGAACATGAAGCAGCTGTATTGATATTTCTTTTTTTTCTCATTTTTTATTAAAAATTTCCATCTCCTCCCCTCCTCCTCCCCCTTCCCTCCCCTCCCTTCCACCCATACCCCCACTCCGCCCCTCTCCAAGCCAAAGAGCCATCAGGGTTCCCTTCACTATGTTAAGTCCAAGGTCCTCCCAGCTCCCCCTAAGTCCAGGAAGGTGAGCAACCAAACTGACAAGGCTCACAGTGATACTCATAGTTGGTTTCTAGCCATAAATAAAGGACATCGAGCCTATAATTCGTAAAAAAATCCTAGAGAAGATATATAAGAAGGTGAATCCAAAGAAAAACATATAGTTATCCTCCTGGATATTGGAAGTAGACAAGATTGCCGGACAAAAAATGGGAACTTGGGGGTGGGGTGGGATGGGGAGATGGGGGATGGGGAGAGAAAAGTGTCAAGTGGAGGATGGGAAGAGCTTGGGGGAATAGGATGGTTGGGATATAGGAAGGGTGGATATGGGAACAAGGAATTATATATCTTAATTAAGGGAGCCATTCTAGGGGTGGCAGAGACTTGACTCTAGAGGGGTTCCCAGGTGTCCAGGAAGACGCCCTCAGCTAGTTCCTTGTGACTTAAATTTTATGTGGCGTACAAGCTTCAGTCCTACTTTTGACAAAACTGTAGAGTCAAATTCTACCAATTCCACAGAAGGCAGATAAAAGATTGAGACCTTGGACACTTAAATTCCAGGCCCTCTTTCCCCAGAAACCTACAAAGAAGATTATGGGGTAATCTCAGAGATCTTAATGGTCCTAGTCTCAATTTTCAGCAAAGAATCAACGAGTTACATTACTGATTTTTATATTAATTAGCATTTGTAAAGTTTTTAAAATGATGTCTGACATGTAGTAAATCTCATATAAATAGCCTTTGAAGTAAAATTATCAGTTTAGCTCATTTTTAAAACAAATGATCAGTAATAATAAAGCACATTTTCATAAGTAATTCAAGTCACAGACACTGAGTCTTTTCAGCCTCCTGATGATATTTGAGAATGTTTTTCCATTTGCTATTCAATTGACTTTACAACCAATTTCTTCAAGAGAATATCGGTTTCTTTTGGAGAAACTGGGTATCTTGGCTTACTATGGGATTATTCAGCTATTATTATGTTCCAAGGGTTTCAATGTCCCTATATGGAAACAAAGAATTGGTTATATTATCTTTGCATTGAAACATTTTGTAATTCCACATCTACTTCCTGAGATCATCAAAGCTAAAAAGTTCTATGGGATTTTCTTTTGTTTCTTAGGGGATCTGGAAACAGAGTAAAAGCCTCCTTTTTAGTACTTGCCTTAGGTATTCTCATATCTGTATCAATGAGAACTTGCAGTTTAATACTTTTTTGTCTGAACAACCATAGGTAAGAAAGCATGGACATGTAAACTTACATGTATTTACATGTCCATGCTCTCTTGACATAAGATTAGGGCTAGATAGGAATAAAAATTCTAGGTGCTTCTTATTCTTTTGGCATTGGAAAGGTTTCGAGCAGCATGAAAATATTTATCCAATAAAAAGTGCATGCATGTGTACTAACTTGTGGAAAATAAAGCTTGGAAACCATGTGTGTTTTAATGACAATGAATTTCAAAGGTATATAAGTGGGATAATGACAATGTCTACTATAATAATAATAATGCCAATTTACATATGGTTTCATGTGCTATACTGTGATTGTCTGTGATTAACCAAAGTCTATAAACATAATGTAAAAATTCTAGAAATAAACTATTAAAATGTTAAAATGCATTTTTACCATCCTTTTCTTCCTCCAGACTCTACTATATATCAAATATATTGCTATTTTTTATTTTTATTAAATGTATAAATGTATATTTATACACATATCGATTTTTAAATTTAAGCTGCTCAGTCTGTGTAATGCTAGATGCATATGATTTTAAGGTTGAAATTTTGACACTAGATTACCAATGTGTGTGCTTTTCCCTGGGTAAGATCACCTCTTCCTTTCCAAACTTTACTCAATTGACTGTACTTATTTGCATAGGGTTCTAGTCTCATAATTTTTTCCCATAAAATTTGGTGTGCCCATTGATATTGTCCTTGTTCAGCTCGTGATTGGGTAGTAATGTTGGTGACATATTATTGGTATTGTTTCTGTCATTACTAACTGACACAACTTCACAGCAAATTCCCTGATCTTCTGTCTCTCACCGTCTTTAAACCCCGTCTTTCTCAGTGTTCCCTGAACATTAGGTGAGAGAATGCTTTACAGATGCATCCACTGGGACTGGGCTCTACAGCTATGGATTCTGATTTGTTTTGTTTTTCTGTAGTGGCTTCCCTCTATTGCAAAGAAAAAATTCCTTGATGAGGCTGAATACTACATACATCTGTGGATATAAAAACAAATGTTTATAATTCAGTGTTAGGGATTATGCTGGTTTAGTAAATTAGTGGTTGCAGATTCTCCTCCAATAATCATGATTTCACTAATACTGAGTAGTTAGCTAGGTTTACAGCATCAAGCAGGGTATCCCTCCAGTTGAGTGGATCTTATGTTCGACTAAACAGTTGTTGCTTCCTGCCGAAATATGTGTGTTACTACTGTACCCTTAGGATCATCATGCCATATTGTTTGTTGTTATGATTCATTGGCATCATAGCTGGGTAGCACTGCAAGTAGTCTACTTCCTTTGGAAGCTTGATTGGTGTCTTCTGTTTCCAGGAAGGCCAGTTCTCAGGGAGATGGCATTCAAGTCAGTTCCACCTCAGGGGCCTCTGGGCTATTTTTCTGAAGTGCATGGTGTTTTCAGCAGCAGGGATTTACTGTCTACCTCTCTGGGGGCAGTAACTAAGGGAAAGAGCAATAGGTTGTATGTTTGGGGAGTCTTTTGGACAGCCATGATCAACAACTCAAAAGAAGGTTTCTCATGTCTGGTATTGGGGTTTTGTTAGGTTGTCTTTGGGTCTTGAAAAATGGCACTATCAACCCAGGTGAGAAAAGTTATAAAAATAATTACAGGAATTTTTAGTAAATAGTTAATAGTATGATTCCTTGTGACTTTTTAGGCATCCTTATTGTTAGTTTATCTACCTGCCTCCTCTGAACTTACCTCTCATCCCCTCCCTAAAGAGCTCACCTTTTCTCTTTTCCACTTAAGAACAGTTGATCCTGTTTTCCCACTTTACCTTCTTTTGCATTTACCTCCTTCCCTTTATACTTTTCCCATCTTTCCATCAGATGACTAGTGTTTTAAATTTTCTCTTCATTCTGCTCCATTCAGAGCATCAAGTGAGTACATACCTATAGTAACTATATAAACCAGGAAGGAGAAAAGAGACCATTGCCAGGATAGGTAAAGGGGTTTGGGTAAGCAATAGATAGGAGAGCAGCAGGGTAAAAGTCATCTGATGGAAATAATTTCTATAAAAATATTTAGGATAGATTTTTAACAAAGTTACTATACTGATCTCACCTAACCCAGAATAGCACTTAAAACCACAAACAGATGTTGTTAACCTATACTCATGTTTCTTCCAACATTTATGGGATGTTTTGGTTTAAGGTTGCTTTCAACATGTTTGTTATTTTCAGCAATTGATTAACACAACACACACACACCATTATGTGTCAGTTGAGTGGATATATACATAGTTTACAACTAAAGTTATGCATTTAGCTTATATTATAGAAAGCTGTTTACTTGGAATATGCAAGGCCACTATGTATATATTATTTATCTCATTTCTTTTCAACACATAGGTGTAGCACAATTATTTCAGGATTATGTACACAGTATTACAAGAGAAAGGACAAGCATAGTTGAATTTGATATATCCATATAGACAGATAAATGTAATATATTTAGTGTTAAATGGTATCACGTTTTAAAAAACCTATTGTTTTTTTTAAAATTATACCTTATTTAAAAAGGCACTATGTTAATTGCCAATACAAGTATATTTAGAGAATTAATTTTATCTTGCAATGTAATACAAATAAAGCAATGCATTATCTCTAAATATAACAGGTAATTATTGATCATAAGCCATGCCGGGTACATTGATTGGTGTCACTATAACAATATAATCTATAACCAAGTTTAAAAGAACACACAAAAGACATAATCTGAGATGTCACACAGTCACATGATCATAACTATACTTGAGACAATTAGTATGCATATTGATAATTATCACACACATTTATACACATCAGCTCTTCAACCCTTGTCACTATATTTTTGTTATATTTGCTTGTGTATTTAGAATATCATGTCCATTTTCCTGTTGACAAATTTGGAGATATTTCATGGCTAACCCCCTTTTCTCAAAAGTGATTCATTCTAGTAGATAGGAAAGCAAGCAGTGTTCTCTGCAGCCTACGCAACAGATTCTGTTCCTTGGTAGCTCATAGCTGTGATTCAGGCCTAGTTCCCAGTAACTGATTTTGGTAGTGCAGCTTTAGGAGCTCCAGTTCTCAGCTGATCTTTCCCTCCGCAGTAATTCTCACTTATTTAAGGTGTCACACCTGTTGTGGTGTTGCCTTTCTATTGGATCATTTCCATCAAGATCACCTTAGGGCCTGTGAACTTAGCACCCCTTCTTTCTGTTATTTTCCTTGTAGCATAGTGGTAAGCACAGCAGATATTGGAATAAAAATACTAGCCCCTGAATCTCATCTTTACCACCTAATTTTAAATTACCTAATTTCTTGCCTTCTTAGTTACGTTATGTTTTGAATTTGTATAATTAAAATACTTTGTACGGATACTTTGAGATTAAGTTAACAAGTGTGAAATGTTTAGAGTTATATATAATGTTAGAAAGCACTCAAAATATTTACATTATCTAGCTCAGTTATCATGTTCCCATCCCTCCAACTTTTGAAAATTATAGATTTAACCATTTTATCTTCTTCTCCATATTGAAAAGTAATGCTTCTGTGTTGTGTAATTAACTTGTTCCTTGTCTATCTCTTCACCATCATACTTCTTCTGGAAATACATACCCCAAATTGCTTTCATAAACACATATTTCTTGTTTACTCCAATCATTATTTCATCCCCTGTGTGTTGATTGTGCGTGGAACATTCTAGGTGTTAAAGATTAACTAGCTGCTGAATGTGATAAAATGAATCAGTGGTAATTTTCAAAGATAGTTAAGCCCTTCATGGTACAATTGTATTATGTACAATCGCACAGAACTTTCTCAGTACATTTTTACTTTGCATGGATTGCTTGTGTTTATTTACCCACTTTCCAGAAGAATTTGAAGGAAAATTAAATCAACATAAACTTGAATGTCACCTTTGGTTGTTAATCCAGACAAAAGTGCAACATTTATTTGGTCTTGTGATGAAAGCAGTGCTAGGGGATTTTTGTTTGTAATGCCACAAAATCTTTCTTTTATGTGTCCTTTAGAGTGTGAATATTTATATTCAGGAAGAAAAGTTCATTTTAAAGCCACCAGTGATGACAATTAACTATGCCAATGTGTTAAAAAGAGGTTCTTTTGCAGAAACTATAACATGAATGCTTATTTATATATGAAAGACATTCACCAACACATTGGATATTATCCTTGATCATTGCTTTGACAACATTCTGAGACATTCTTCAAATGGTTGCTTCCAATATATTAGTGCTTGAGAAAAACTCAAGCCAAGTGTTATACATGATTAAAGTGCTTCAAAAGGTATATAAAATACTATAGTCTATATACAGAGTTGTTGGCGGAGGCTGCTTGTTTGTTCCCAGCTGACCTGACTTGAAATAACCATACAGAAACTGTATTAATTAAATTACTTAAGCATATTGCTAGCTAGCTCTTACATCTAGATTTAACTCATATCCATTAGTTTATATATTACCACAAGGATCATGGCTTACCGGCAATGTTCCAGTTGGCAGCTCACATCTTTCCCCTTCTGGTGGCTACATGATATCTTTGACTCTGCCTACTCTCTCTATGTATATGTCTTCCAGCCTGGCTATATTCTGTTAAGCTATTGTCTGAAAGAAGATTCTTTATTAACCAATAAAATCAACACATCTACAGAAGGACTTCCCACACCACAGAGCAGGTTATTATGTGATTTCCCATAAGAACAGATGTTTTTGAATTTCAATTAATGAAGAGTATCTTATTCTTGGATTGATTCCCTCAAACATCAATCATCTGTTTTCTTTCAATAAAAAAGTAATAATTCACTGTAAAATATCAAAGTAGAAATGTGCAAACCAAAAAATGATAAAGAATGCAAGTAACTAAAATTTGCACTGTGAACATTCTGTGTTTCTTTCTGAAGATTTTATTTTCTATTTGCAGTTCCCTCTATGTGTATGTTTTGTATGTTTGTATTCACTAAAATATTGAATATGGATTTCTATTTATATCAGAGCAATAAATACTTTGAACTACTGTCCTTGTGGAAATAACTAAATTTCTTCTTAAAATATTTATTAATCCATTGTAAATTGCATTGTGAACTCTCTGGAAAATTAAGAAAAATTCTCATAGGCTGAAAAAAGAGGGAAATTGGAAATTCAGAAAGATAAATGTGCATAGAAACTAATTTTGCCTAAAGGCATATGTCAAATCCTAAGATTTTAAGGTTCATTTTGATGGCAACTTGGGGTACGGCTAGTCTTCTTTGCATCATGATATCACCTTGAAATTACCAACAGCATTCCTTTTGCCCTTAAATGTACCTTAGTTTGTCCAGCAATTTATGTTTTTATCTTGACTTTATGCAGTCCAAAAGGAAACTATTTCATATAAACAAAGCTCTGAAAGACTATTTACTTAAGAATAAATCAGGGAAATAGGAGAGAGGACAAAAATGTATGATTTAAAAGACAGGAGGGGACAGAAAACTCCAAGTACACATCATTCACATGTCATTTTCAGGAAAACTGAAAAGCCTTACAAAGCTCACTTATCTCTGAGGGTGTCATATGACTGAATAGATGTTGTAAGTAGATTTTTAAAGCTAACCTGGGAGTATTTGCAGTTTAAAAATACAAGCAATGATTTAGCATGAGCCAAGTCTTCCCTTGCATGTAAGTAGATAGTGGAAATGTTAATGGTTAAACCTACCTGGAATGTGTGTGTGTGTGTGTGTGTGTGTGTGTGTGTGTGTGTGTGTGTAAAACATAGGAATCGTCAATGATAATAGATGCATGATTTTTAAAATAACATTAAATAAATATTTAATAAATCAATATCAAATAATAATATTTTTAAATAAATAATATTAAATAAACATTAAATAAATTTAATATTTATTAATATTAAATAAATTTATTATTAATAATAAATAATAACGACTATTTTAAATGATATTAAATAAATAAACAAATCCAACCATATATAGATACGGATATATCCACCTTTGATCTTATAAAATATACATTAGTACGCTTTGGGAAAGATTTATAGTTAAATGTGACAATATAAGCATGAGATCTTTTAAAACTAGGTTAGAGTTCTTTTACATGTGCTGTTTCTAGAGTCTGATAGAATCACAGGACATTAGAATTTGAAAGGATTGTTTTTTTTGTTTTTTTTGTTTTTTTTCGGTTTTTCGAGACAGAGTTTCTCTGCAGCTTTGAGCCTGTCCTGGAGCTAGCTCTTGTAGACCAGGCTGATCTCGAACTCACAGAGATCCGCCTGCCTCTGCCTCCCGAGTGCTGGGATTAAAGGCGTGAGCCACCACAGCCCGGCTTGAAAGGATTGTTCTTTTATGTATTATTCCAGTTGTTTATAAATGCAATGATATTTAACATAGCTTTCTTAGAGATTTGTTTTAAAAAATACTTAAATGGAAAAAAAGAATATTTTTGAGCCAGGTATACAGAGAGACTCATTAAAAATTCCTATGAAAGGGTTGGAAGTATGGCTCAGTGCTTATGATCACTGGCTGCTCTTGAATAGGACAAATTTCAATTTCCTCCACCCACATGGTGGCTCATAATTGTGTAATTACACTCCCAGGAGCTCCAACACCCTCTTCTGGCGCGTGTGTGTGTGTGTGTGTGTGTGTGTGTGTGTGTGTGTGTGTGTCTGAATCTGTGCCTGTAGCTAACAAAGAACTTTGCTCTGTACTTGCTGTGTATGGGAAAGAAGTAAAAGGTACTTGTTTACAGAAATCTTTAGCAGTTTTACAAGGAAAGAAATTACTTTTATGACCACAACTGACCCAGAATAGCCACAAAACCTTGTTATCCACCTTTAGCCATGTGGTGTGCCCCACATTGATAGAGTATCTGTCTTGCCGAAGGTTGTTCTCAACCTGTTGGCTGCCTTCTGCAACTGATTTTTTTGTTTTGTTTTGTTTTTTGAGACAGGGCTTTTCTGTAGCTTTAGAGCCTGTCCTGGAACTAGTTCTTGTAGAACAAGCTGGCCTGGAACTCACAGAGATTCGCCTGCCTCTGCCTCCCGAGTGCTGGAATTAAAGGTGTGTGCCACCAATGCTTGGCCTTCTGCAAATGATTATTCCAGCACACACATGTTAATCTGTTTAAAGTGCCTGGCTTAGTACATAATTTTTTTTTTTTTTTGGTTTTTTGAGACAGGGTTTCTCTGTGGCTTTTTTGGAGCCTGTCCTGGAACTAGCTCTTGTAGACCAGGCTGGTCTCGAACTCACAGAGATCCGCCTGCCTCTGCCTCCCGAGTGCTGGGATTAAAGGCGTGCGCCACCACCACCCAGCTTTAGTACATAATTTAAGATTAAAGTTATGCATTTAGTTAAGTTTAGAAGAGCTAAATACATGGGAAGATTTAGGTTCATTGCATTATTTCCCTAAAGGCAGATTAAATTTAAACAGTTTGTATAGATGGAAATTTGTCTTGCCAAGTCCTGCAACCTTTCAGTCCCAAACACACACACAGAGGTTTATATCAACTATAAATTGTTTGGCCTATTGCTCAGGTTTATTGGCTTATTATTAACTAGCTCTTATGACTTCAATTCACCCATAATTTTTGTCTATGTTTAGCCACATGGCTTGGTACTTTTTCTCAGTAAGGCATTCTCATTTGCTTCCTCTGCATCTGGCTGGTGACTGACTATCTTTCCTCTTCCCAGAATTATCTTAGTCTGGTTGCCTTGTCTATATTTCATGACTTTCTATTGGCCAATCACAGTTTTATTAAACTAATATGATTGACAATTCTTACAGTATATAAGAACATTATCCCATAGTAAGGATGAAAATATACTGTAACATAGCAGGCTTTGTACACAGTCTTAAATTATATCAAGACATATTATTAAGTTGACTTCAATGCATGGAATAAGTTCACTCTCTTAGAAGAAAAGAGACGCTTTCATAAAAATGTGTCACCATAGAGGGTAATCTCTTACATAATTAAAGACAAAGAATTATCTTTTCTCCTTTTATTCCTTGAGAATTTCATACATGTTTCCCAAATCCATGTATTGTCTTAAAAATTATTTCTCTTATTTTTGATATTATTACAAAATTACATCATTTAACTCTTCTATAACTTCCCTCAAAACTCTCTCACATACTCTTTCTTACTCTCCTTACTCTTTTCCAAACTCATGTCTTTTCTTTTCATTAATTGTTTTACATGTACACACACACATACACACAAAAACACACATGTATTTATAAACTATGATACATAAACACACATATATACACAGATAATAATGTTATTCCTACATATATAAATATAACCTGCTCAGTGTGGTTAGCACTGTTCATATGTATCTTTTCATAGCAGACATGAAATTTGGTATTGGATAACAAATTGGTATGATAGTCCCAGGAGAAGTCTTTTTTTCCACTCTCAGCATTCTTTGTGTAAGACTGAGGACTTCTGATATCTCCCACTCACCCCGACACACACACACACACACACACACACACACACACACACACACACACACACACATCTACTTTAGCAAGTCTGTTGGTGTCCTCCTTGGTCAGCTCATGTTCAGGCAGTCATGTGGGTGAGACTTTGTGGGTTTTGCTTCTGACATTTTTAGGAGACACAATCTCATCATGACCTTATTCCTTTTTCTCTTGCAATCTTTCCACTCCTGCTTGTATAGTGTTCCCTGAGTCTTTGGTGCAGGAATTATGTTATATATGCTTTATTTAGGACTGGATTGATGCCACAATTCTGTATTTTGTTTGGTTATGGTTTTCTGTAATGGTTTTTATTAGTTTCAAAGAGAAGCTTCCTTGAACTATGGTGAGAACTATATTGATAATTGGGTAGAAGGACAAATATTTTGATTGCAATTATGGATTGTGCTGTATTGCTTGGTGAAGTTGCAGTGTAGGTTCTTCTCCAGAATCCTGACTTCATTAGCTCTGAGTAGTTGGCTATACATAGTATTCCAATGCCAAGCATATTGCTTTTCTTCTTAAGTGGATGTTTAGTACAATTAGTGAGCTGTTGGATCAAAAAGGAGTGTAAAGTAAGGGACCTAGCTTAATCCTTAAGGTTTTTAATATATGCCATGCTTGTCATTGTCATCCCAGCTCAGTATGACTGTTGGTTGTCTGTTGTGGGATAACACTTCTGTATACTGTGAATACTTTTTTTCTCAATAATAAAAGCTACTGTGGCCTATATCAAGGCAGAATATAGGTAGCTGAGAAAGCCAAACTGAATATGGGGAGAAAGTTGTGTAGAATCGAGGGAGATATCATCCAGCTGCCCAAGGGCCAAGGTGTCAGAGAAGCAGTAAGCTGCGGTCCATGTGGTGATGTATAGATTAATAGAAATAGTTTATATAATTTAAATATAGAAATATTATAGAAATAATATATATATATAATATATATATATATAATATATATATAATATAATATAGAAATAGAAATAGTTAAATAATTTAAATGTAACAGCTGGTTAATAATAATTCTGAACTATAGGCCAAACATTATACAATTAATATTAAGCCTCTCAGTGATTATTTAGAAGTGACTGTGGGAAAGAACAAAACTGATAAACCTCCTTTTACATATGGTGCTTCAACATGGGGCTGGAATTTCCACATAAGACCCAAAAATGTCTAAACAAGGATTCTAAACACACAAAATGAAGTCAACCTCAGCTTGGAAATCACTTTTTCTCTGGTGAGCTCTGTTTCCTGGTGATAAGCAGAGGCACAGATCCTTTAAAAGAAGGCTTCCTGACTCAGCATTAGCAGTGAAAAATGGGTAGCTCTTTTAAGAGGCCCTGCTACCAAACACTCAAATGGTATTTGTTAGCAGCTGGTAGCACACTACTCAGTGGAAGCATGGACCTAGACACTTCTCAGAGTTGGAACCATAAATGTGGCTTCTAGAGCTGGTAGTAAATGTACTTTTACCATAAGACTAGCCTCTGAAGGAACAAAGGAACAGGGTGGAACCAGCCTCTGAAGCTGGTGCTTTGGTCCTACCTGTAGCAGTTTAATGACTCATGCAATCAGCAAAATATAGAGATATGCAGTAAAGACAGATTCAGACAGAAAAAGCATCTAAACAGGTAACAGTATGTTTAAAAATCTGTATAGGCTTGAAAGAGAAAAACAGGTAGAGAAAGTCATTAAAAAAGAAATAGAATAATAAAGAAATATAATAAGCCACATAAAGATGGGAAATATAGAGAGAGTTTGGATACTGTAGGTTATTATGTTGTCTTTAAAGTTTTGACTGCTAATGAACAAATGATAATTGTTGAGAGAAAATTGAATATGAAAGCTTCTAGATTAAACCAACCTGTGTATTTGAAAAATATCTCCACTTCAAAATTTAAGTCAAAAATGTTATTTTTGGAAAAGGCTTCTACTTTTATTTCCATAGAAAATAAGAGGATGTGGGTTAATTCATTCTGGGTTAAGAAAAATTAGGTTTGATAGAGTAGGACGTCCTGAAAAATCTTTGATGGGAACAGATGTCCAAAGTTTCAAAGTACCCAGTTACAGTATCCTCTAAGTTCTATATCCAGAATGGATTTCAATGTTAATGACTGAGAAAAACCAGTCTCTAAGTCTGGACTTGACCATGATTCTAAATTTTCTCAGGATCCTTCAAAGATCACTAGCACCCATCAATCAACAGGAAGTAGTCTAGAGAATTATACCCAAATTCCCAAAATATTATTTATTTCTTTTTTCTTTTAAGTGAGTTTTGGTTATAAATTGTTATTGGTCATAGTCAATCTCTTTCTAAAAGAAGATTGGGGATAAAATATAGAAATAGGATAAAAGAGTAGATTATTGAATATACTTTAATCCAAAAAACAACTGTTAATCTAAAAATATTTTATATTGGTATGGATTTTAGGTTACTGATATAAATTTAAGGTTAATTTTATTATACTTTATGTATATTTTTACTCTTGTTTATGGTATTGTGTTTATATAGCTCAATAAAAATGTAAAGTATAATCAAAAATGCAAATTTATAAAAATACAGTCATCTATAATATTTAAACTTATAGTCATGTTAGGTTTTGTAGATATACAAAAATATATTTCAGATATAGAAGTGTTCTTCAAGGGAATCCCTGATCCTGTGCAGTGGAGTTCCATTTGGACTGGTGAGTGAGTGCAACCCTGGGGAAACCTGCCCTGGAAGAGAGAATAGACCCCCTCCCCCAGCTCCCACTGCAGGCTTGTCTTAGTTTCTCACATCCCAGCCTCTCCCAAGACTTCCCTAGTGTAATCAGGTGCCCTGCTCCTGTACTAAGGCCATCTACTAAAAGAGGTCAGACAATGGCCTCCAGGCAGGTCTGAGGATTCCTGCACGGGAGTGCAGGCTCCTTCAGATTGTGCTGCAAGGAATAGGTCCTGCTCTGGCACTGAGGAGATCCAACCAGATTCAGTCACAGCAAAGATTGATCTAAGATACCAAGCACCTCCTGGCTCCATTTGAAGGAAGAGATGGGCAGACGCCAATGCAAGAACTCCTCCAACAACATGAAAGGCAACATGACATCACCAGAATCCAGATATCCCGAAACAACAATAATTGAACACCCTACCCCAGAAGATACAGAAGAAACCGACCTTAAACAGTATTTTATGAAAATAATAGAGGACCTTAAACAGGAGGTAAAAAACTGCCATAAAGAAATGGAGATGACAAACAAAAAGGTAGACGAAATAAATAAATCTCTCAAAGATACACAAGAAAAACAAGAAAAAGCAATCAAACAGGTAAGGGAAACAGTACAAGACCTGATAAATGAAATGGAGGTAATGAAGAAAACACAATCTGAGGGAAGACTGGAAACGGAAACTCTGAGTAAACGAACAGAAACTTCAGAGACAAGTATTTCCAACCAAATACAAGAGATGGAAGAAAGAATCTCAGACTCTGAAGATACTATAGAGGAAATAAATTCGCAGATTAAAGAACAAAACAAATCTAACAAATTCTTAACACAAAACATCCAGGAAATCTGGGACACCATGAAAAGACCAAACCTAAGAATAATTGGGTTAGAAGAAGGAGAAGAATTACAACTCAAAGGCCCAGAAAACATATTCAACAAAATTATAGAAGAAAACTTCCCCAACCTAAAGAAGGATGTTCCTATGAAGGTACAAGAAGACTACAGAACACCGAATAGATTGGATCAAAAGAAAGCATCCTCACACCATATAATAATCAAAACACAAAACATACAAAATAAAGAACAGATGTTAAGAGCTGCAAAGGAAAAAGGTCAAGTAACATATAAAGGGAAACCTATCAGAATTACACCTGATTTCTC
This sequence comes from Arvicola amphibius, assembly GCF_903992535.2. Taxonomy (NCBI): domain Eukaryota; kingdom Metazoa; phylum Chordata; class Mammalia; order Rodentia; family Cricetidae; genus Arvicola; species Arvicola amphibius. The sequence goes on along the minus strand of NC_052065.1, from coordinate 129,840,745 downwards.
AATGGAAACCATGAAAGCCAGAAGAGCTTGGATAGATGTGCTACAGACACTAAGGGAACATGGATGCAAGCCTAGACTAGAATACCCAGCAAAGCTTGCATTCACCATAGATGGAGAAAACAAGATATTCCAGGACAAAAACAGATTTAAACAATACGTAGCCACAAATCCAGCCTTGCAGAAAGTAATAGAAGGAAAATCACAAACCAAGGAGTCCAACAACACCCACAATAACTCAGGCATCTAGCGACCCTTCACCAGCACAACTAGAAGAATGGAAAGACACAAACTCTACTACAAAAAAAATGACCAGAGTTAACAACCACTGGTCATTAATATCACTTAATATCAGTGAACTCAGTTAACCTATAAAAAGGCACAGGCTAAGAGATAGGATACAAAAACAGGATCCAACATTCTGCTGTTTACAAGAAACACACCTCAACCACAAAGACAGACACCCACTCAGAGTAAAGGGTTGGGAAAAGGGTTATCAAGCAAATGGACCTAAGAAACAAGCTGGTGTGGCCATATTAATTTCTAACAAAGTTGACTTCAAACTAAAATCAATCAGAAGAGATGGAAAGGGACACTTTATACTCATAACAGGAAAAATCCTTCAGAATGAAGTCTCAATCCGGAATATCTCTGCCCCTAATATAAAAGCTCCCACTTATGTAAAAGAGACACTTCTAGAACTCAAGGCAGCCATCAAACCACACACACACTAATAGTTGGAGACTTTAACACTCCTCTCTCACCAAAGGACAGGTCAATCAGACAGAAACCTAACAGAGAATTGAATGACATAATTGAGGTAATGAACCAAAAGGACTTAACAGATATCTATAGAACATTCCACCCAAATAGGAAAGAATATACCTTCTTCTCTGCGGCTCATGGAACCTTTTCGAAAATTGGCCATATACTTGGTAACAAAGCAAACTTCCACAGTTACAAAAAATATTAGTAACCACCTGTGTCTTATCGGATCACCATGGATTAAAATTAGAAATCAACAACAATGCAACACCCAGAAAGTCCACAAACTCATGGAAACTGAACAGTCAACTACTGAACCACACCTGGGTCAAGGAAGAAATAAAGAAATTAAAGTCTTCCTTGAATTTAATGAAAATAAAGACACAACATACTCAAACCTATGGGACACAATGAAAGCAGTGCTAAGAGGAAAGTTCATAGCACTAAGTGCCCACTTAAAGAAAAACGGAGAAAGCACTCATTGGTGACTTAACAGCACACCTGAAAGCTCTGGAAAAAAAGAAGCAGACTCACCTAGGAGAAGTAGAAGGCTGGAAATAATCAAACTGAGGGCAGAAATCAACAAAATAGAAACACAGAAAACTATCCAAAGAATCAATGAAACAAAAAGCTGGTTCTTGGAGAAAATCAACAAGATTGACAAACCCTTAGCCAAACTAATCAAACGGCAGAGGGAGAACACGCAAATTAATAAGATCAGAAATGAAAAGGGGGACATAACCACAGACACAGAGGAAATTGAGAGAATCATTAGATCTTACTACAAAATCCTTTATGCCACAAAATTGGAAAACGTAAAAGAAATGGACAGTTTTTTTTAGATAAATACCATATACCAAAGTTAAACCAGGACCAGGTAAATGCTCTAAATAGTCCTGTTTGTCGCAAAGAATTAGAAACTGTTATCAAAAACCTCCCTACCAAAAAGAGCCCAGGACCAGATTGTTTTAATGCAGAATTCTACCAGAACTTCCAAGAAGACCTAATACCTATACTCCTTAAGGTATTTCATAATATAGAAACAGAAGAGTCACTGCCAAAATCCTTTTAGGAAGCTACAGTTACCCTGATACCTAAACCACACAAAGACTCAACCAAGAAAGAGAATTACAGGCCAATCTTACTCATGAACATTGACTCAAAAATTCTCACTAAAATACTGGCAACCCGAATCCAAGAACACATTAGAAAAATTATCCACTACGATCAAGTAGGCTTCATCCCAGAGATGCAGGGCTGGTTCAACATACGAAAATCTATCAATGTAAACCATTATATAAATAAACTGAAGGAAAAAAAAACATATGGTAATCTCATTAGATGCTGAAAAAGCATTTGACAAAATTCAACACCCCTTTATGATAAAGGTCTTGGAGGGATTATGGATACAAGGATCATTCCTAAATATAATAAAGGCTATTTACAGCAAGCCAACAGCTAACATCAAATTAAACAGAGAGAAACTCAAGGCCATCCCCCTAAATTCAGGAACACGACAAGGCTGTCCACTCTCTCCTTATCTCTTCAATATAGTACTTGAAGTTCTAGTAATAGCAATAAGACAACATAAGGGAATCAAGGGGATTCGATTTGGAAAGGAAGAAGTTAAACTTTCGTTATTTGCAAATGATATGATAGTGTACATAAGCGACCCCAAAAACTCCACCAAAGAACTCCTACAGCTGATAAACTCCTTCAGTAACGTGGCAGGACATAAGATCAACTCCAAAAAATCAGTTGCCCTCCTATACACAAAGGATAAGGAAGCAGAGAAGGAAATCAGAGAAGTATCACCTTTCACAATAGCCACAAATAGCATAAGATATCTGGGAGTAACTCTAACCAAGGAAGTGAAGGATTTATTTGACAAGAACTTTCAGTCTTTGAAGAAAGAAATTGAAGAGGATACCAGAAATGGAATGATCTCCCTTGCTCGTGGATTGGGAGGATCAACATAGTAAAAATGGCAATTCTACCAAAAGCAATCTATAGATTCAGTGCAGTCCCCATCAAGGTCCCATCAAAATTCTTCACAGATCCTGAGAGGACAATAATCAACTTTATATGGAAAAACAAACAACCCAGGATAGTCATTTTTTTTCCTTTTGTCCATAAATGAGTAGTTAATTCAAATTATCTTCATTTTCTGGAAACTGTTTTCTGATTCTAGACCCATATATTTTTCTTTCTTAAAATTTTATTCTCTTCACTCTTTAAATATCTTCTTTCCTTAGGCTTCACTGTGACATCTCTAGGCTTCCCATGACTTAAATGTCTACACAGAAATTCTGCTTACTAACTTTGTAACACACCAGTTTGTTATCTTCATGGCATGTGTTCAGCCTTAAAGACATTAGTACATTTATATGCATTGTCTGTTTTTGACCTGCTACCTAAAATATGAAATTTTGAGCTTAAATTACAAATATGTATTATATATTTCTTCAATTCAAGTATATTATAACTCCAGAATCAGATGATGTTTGTCTATTTTTATAGTTCATGGAAAATTAATAAATGAACTTGTCTACAAATAGATAAAATGGAAATAATAAATAATTTGAATGAATTATTTTTCCTCTCCCATTGGTGGAAAAGATTCATGCTGATTTGGGATACCCTCAGTTTGAAGCATGTCAATTCTTTTTAGACTTATACGGTTTCTGCTAAGTCATTGATTTCACAAAGTTTGTATGGATTACATAACAGATTCAATTTGGTAACCACTGTTCCTCCTCTTAGGAGTTTATTGAGAGATATAGGTATTACCATACACTAACTGAAGTACCAAAGATAAAATTCATGAATTCCCATATGGTAGTATCTTAGTTATTTTTTTTTGTTGTTGTTGTCACCATTATAAAATTACCTGGCATGTTTTGGGAGATTGTTCAGAAGTTAGATTTGCTGCAAATATCCAAGGACCTGAGTTACAATCCAAGCACCCATGCAACAAAGCCACTGTCTTATACTTGATTATAACTCTAACTTCCATGAGGAAAAGACAGACTAGCTGTGGCTTAAAGATTCTAGCCTAGACAATAGCATTTGATCCCATGCTTCCTAGAGAGACTATGACTCAAAGTAATTAGTGGAAAGTGATAGAATAGGATATCCTCTTCTGACCTCCTTTTGGAAATACAGGTAGATAGATATGTATACACATATGTGCATATATTCACATATACATAATATATACATATATACATAAAATAACAGTTAAAAAGTAATATGCACATAATAAAATTAAAAGGAAAGAACCCAAATTGAAGCATCTTAGAAAGTGATAGCTTACTTTGACTCAGAATTCAAGGTCATAGTACTTTATTTCAGGGAAGCCAGTGGAAGAATCTTGCCAGATCTGGTCACAATGCATCTGAAGTCAAGAAGCATATTGACTCATCTCTCTAGTCCTATGCATCTCTCTAGTCCGAGAGAGAGAGAGAGAGAGAGAGAGAGAGAGAGAGAGAGAGAGAGAGAGAGAGAGAGAGAGAGAGAGAGAGAGAGAGAGTTGGTCAATAATATTGAATCTAATTTAATCTAACCTGCTAAATAACTTTTTAGTTTGGAAAACGTAGAAGTTGGAAACTGATCCAGAAAGTAGATTCTGGTAAAAGACGAGTTCATTTATGAGATGATAGACATAAGTAGGAGAGATGGTAAGATCAGGAATGGAAAGAAACCATCAAACTATCAAACTCTATATTGATATGTAATTGCCTTAATGTATGTTGAACTTCTCTGTAGGAACACAATGATGAAAGACATGCACATTAGAATTATGCCATTGGTGGGATGATACATTAGAAATTTCACTTGGGTTTCATGGACTAAAGTCTTTTCCAAGGGGATAGTTCAGCATTTCCCAGTGTCTGTGCATTTTAGTGTTTGTGAGCTGATGAAAACACAAAAATAAAACTCTTAGTCACATATATGAAATCTGACGGGTACACAGTCTGAAGCACATTAAAAGTAAATTAATAAAATCATGCAATGATAGAACTTACATTAAACGTAAAAATGAGATTAGAAGACAATCTGTGGTAATTAACTCCTCAACATAAATTTTAATGACAGGAGATAAAGCACTTAAAGAGTCAAAATAATTAGTAGATACTGTTTTTTATTCATCTTATCAAAAAACAAACATTTTTTCCCTGGCTTCTTGACTGGCTTTAATCTCATTTTGTATCAGTGTACTGTTGACATATTGAGATTTAAACAAAACAAAATATCTGCTTGTCTTACTTCAAGATTGTTTTTGATAGAAGGTTAAAAACAGTACTAATTATGCAAGGAAACACTTTGTCACTACTTCCATGGTTAGATTTAAGATGCTTTAAACATTGACATAAGTAGGACACTGTGTTTTCTTGACCTCAATTAAGAAGAAAGCAAGATTTCTTTTATTTGTTCTGTTAATACAGACAAAATAAGAAAAGTGCAATGAATTTCTAATTTAAATTTGGAACCATATAAAAAGAGAAAGTTTGATTTGTTTAGGTCTGCAGTTCTGTAAGTCATGGCAATATTATTTTTTAACATGAGCCATCTGCCAGTATAATATTTTTAATGATGCATTGACTTAAAATTCTTTTCACATACTCCCATGAGTTCCTATATTGATACAGATCAAAAAGAATATTCTACTCAGTCATTTGTGGTTCCTATGATTACTGTCTTCATAGATTTGAGTTGACAATGACCTTCATCATGCAATAAATCTCCTTAAGGGCTAATATTCCATTATTCTTATCCTTGCTTTATAAAGGTTTTTGATATGATTATGTAGCAGTACACAAATTTTGTGGGTTGATGTATTTGGATTTTCTTGGAAGTCAAGAGTTTTGTAGGAGCTAGCAATTGCAGAATCTTATCACAAGTAATTTGAGAACAAAGGTAATCTAAATATAATGTCCATATAACAGTTTCTAGAATGGTATTGACAGGGCTATTTCTAAGCTTTTCTTTTTTGGATTACTTTTGTATTTTTTTGCTGTATTTCTAAACCTCTTGTTACTTATGCATGAAATCAAGACATCTTATTAGTTATGTGCTTACTAATTACAGACAATTTTCCATTGTTGCAAATACTTGCAAAATTATCCTTATACCCATTTTTATGTTTTAAGTTACCAGAATATTAAACTATCATTTCTAGATTCAATTTCAGAAATATCAAAACTGGGCCCCAGTGACATGATTCCTCCAAGTATACACCTCCTAAACCTATTCTAATAACATCACCAATTGGGGAATCTAGCATTCAAATGTCAAAATCTATGGAAAATATTCTCATTCAAACCACTGTATTCCACTATCTTTTCCTATGGGTACATGGCTACATAATAAAGTAAAATGAAGGTAGCCTAATTTCAAAAGTCCATATAATCTTTTAAAATACAAACAGTGTTTAAAAGTCTAAAGTGTATTCTATGACTCAAGGCAATCACTTAATTTAACATTCTGTAAAATAAAAAGCAAATTATATTCACTCAATACAATTTCATGAATAGTAAATTTTTATCCCAAAATTGAGGAATGGAAGCATAGTGAGAAAATACAAAAATAAAACAATACCAAAACCCAGCAGGGAAAAAATGAAATTCTGCAATTTCATGTCTGATGTCAAATTACTTAGATATTTCACAGCACACATTTGGTAGGTTGACTCTTTGTGTGTAGGTCTTCTTTGCATGTATCTCATGGCTTTGGCATCACTAGCATCTCAGGGTCTCCACAGTAAATCAGGCTTCACTTCTACAGCTTCCTGCAATGGTTTCGCAAGGTCTTCACAGAGTGACTCACATGCCACACTTGTTGCTTATTCTCACTGTCTCTACGAAACCATAGAGGAGGCATCAATTATCTCCTTAATTTTGTATCTTTCATGACTCTAAAGCAACATGCATGATAATGCCAAAGTAGGCTACTAGCTTGGCATGGAACCAGGCATCCTTGATCCACCTTAGAAGTGGTTTGTGCTGGCTCTTTTATAGGAGCAGAAAAGTCCTTAGGCCTTGCCTTTTCACAAATTTGAAGCTCAGTTGGGCCCCATTTAGTCTTGGGGTCACCTTGCTGTTTAATAGAGTATGGATCAGGAATCCTCTTAGTCTCTTTGTCTCTTTCAGTTCAAGCCTTGGCTGCAACATTACTTTTTTGGTGCTCCTTTTCTCTTTAAACTGTACATATTTTATTTCTGTTTGTTCTACTTTTTTTCATTATAGATATACATAGGAATGATTACTAACAACCAGGTAAAAGAATCAGATTAACTTTGCTTGAAATCTTCACCAAAGAAATTAGCCCATTGGTTTTAAGTGTAGCCTCAGATAACTTCTTTAGGCATGACCAAAACCATAAGTACATTCTTCGCAAAACATCACAAGGAAGGTTTCTAGCCTAGTTATTAATATTGTTCCCTTCTAAAACCTTTTGTACTGGACCTGCATAGTTCACATATCTCTCAATGCTACTTTCTTCCAATCTCCTACTATACTAGAATGATTCATTAAGCTCTGGTTACATCATTCAGTTACATTTCTAGTTCAAACTCATAAAGCTTTTCACATATCTCCATCTGAGAGTAACAGTCATCAGTGGGTATAAACAAATAATTAGACAGAAGTTTGATTATATTGTCATTTAGCAAAAGAATGTTAATATGTCCCCTCCCCAGACCCTATGGCATCCTTAAGCATGCATTTTTTGACAAAGTTTATTTTATAATACCAGACATGGATTCCATTCTGTGAAGTGAGCATCCAATCTAATCAGATTGTGGTTTAACTCCCATAGCAGTCAGGCTATTATTGTACAGGTGGACACATCTTCCCTTGAAGGTTGCTATTGCAATTCAGAGGTTTCACAGCTGTTCAAGTCCACCGATGTCTCTTCATCTAGCATTCTGTATAATATCTTCTGGACGTATGCAAGCTTCCTAGCATGGAAGATGATTTTATATGAGCTCCAGGTTGGTTACTCTATATCTTGCAACCAAACCATGTAGTTTTAGTAGTTAGTTTAGGTACCAGTGTCGAGAAAGCTGAACTGTGTCTAGAAAGCAGGAATTAAGAAAAACTGGCTTGAATTTAACTGAATTATGTTTTTTGAAAATCATGTAATTTCTTCTGCATTTACTATGGATAATTTTATCATTCAAAATTTATATATTGTGACCCTTGAATCATTTTGATGAGTTGGGGATGTTAGCAGTGTTTCAAAGGTGACTTTGCTTTTTATAGAATACATTTAGTAATGTTTTTATTTAAAAACAGACCATTATGTTCTCTTTCCAACATACATCCTACTCAGTACATTCAATGCTACTTCAAAGATATATTTGCAAATAAAGTAGTTTTTAGACTTTAATTTACTGAGTGGTTAATATTTACTTCTAATATTCCTATGATAGTAAGCAATTGCCCAAATACGTTGCAAATAATGGAGTATATATCTACTAAAGGCTGAGTCAATTTCAAGTGGGTATGTAATTACATAATGTGGAATAAATCTGTGTCACCATATTGATTGTTTAGTTAATTGCTATGATTAAAAAACATTTTTTATCTATTTTCTATGTTCACTTGTACTAAGGCAGCCTTCCTCCAACTTTCAATATGACAATATGATTTAACATTAATCACATATTATTTTAATATCACAATGATAGTGGATCACTAGTATAAATGTGATATGTGTGTGTATGTGTGTGTGATTGCGTGTAATTTTATTTAGAATATTTTTGTTTTAAAAATTATGTGTACAGTTAAAAGATTTAATGCATTTTAAGACAGTTTCAGGTAATGACAGTTGCAAAGTTGTCAAAATCTATTAATTTGTATCTCTCTCATGAAAATATTTTATTTGGTATATATTATACCACTGTACCAACCATTTGAAAGGTAAAAGTTGAAATATGGTCATGATTCTAATTGTTGGAGTTTTTGAGACATCAAAATTAGTTAATTCTTCTTAATCTGTTCATACTCTTGTTTATTTTTCCAGAAGAAGAATTTAAGGCTTACAGCTAAATTTTCCAAGATCATAGGAAATGGTGTTATACTCCAAGTTAGAACCTCAATTCCATGATTTCAATATATCGTGCTGAGATGACTTCATATTTATTTTATATTTTCATTACCCAAGGTAATACTGGTTTTGTCTTGAAATTGTATATAAAGCTATAAAGTCTAAAATACAAATATGCTGTAAAAGTTTGATGTTGAATACATTGATATTAGTAAACATAAAGGATTGTCTTCTTCCCATGAAGATATTTACTTACTCAGAGTAAAGTTAGCTTACCTCTGCAAAAGTAACTAGCCATTACATTAAGAATCATGTTCAGGATTCTTTTCCTGTGAGGCCATCCTGTGCATTTTAGCTACCTTTTAACCCACATTATGTTGTCCCATAACCAATGAAACTCAAGTAATTCACAATAAGATATCTCTCTGTTTAATCCTCTCATATTCAGCAATTTCTGTATTATGTAGAGACCTTGCATCATATATGAAGACTGGATTGTTACATTTGTAGGTAAGGTGCACTCTTAAATTCTTTAAGTTTCCATTTTAATGGGTAGTTGGAGCTGCAATGGTGTCATAGCGCTGGAATTTCTTCATGCTAGTAATGAAGCACTTTGTTTTTCAGTTGCAGAAATTGTCAGTTTTTCCTCCATCAATCACTTACAAAAGTGTATTCAATCACAATGCATAGCAATCTGTATCCAATTGTACATACTTCAGGTACCAATGTGTCCTATGGTCATAAATAAAACAAAGTGGTACTCTTTAAATTTATACTCTTGGAATACTGTCTTAATTTTGTGACTGTTTAATTAATACTACTGTCAAGGTTACTTTGAATAAAAACTGGACCTTTGAGACCACTTGTTATCTTAGGGTTATTGTTGCTGTGATGAAACACCATGGCCAAAACGATTTGATGAGGAAAGTATTTATTTGTTTTATACTTCCATATCACTCTTCATCACCAAAGGAAGTCAAGATAGGAACTAAAAACAGGGCAAAAACCAGAAGACAGGAACTGATACTGAGGCCACTGAGAAGTACTGCTTAGTGGCTTGCTACCCATGGTTTGCTCAGCCTAGTTTCTTATAGATAGCAAGACAACCAGCCCAAGGATGGCTACACCCACAATGGGCTAGGTCTTCTGACAACAATCAATAATTAATAAAATGCCCTACAGGCTTCCCTGAATTGTAATCTTCTGGAGACATTTTTTAAAATTGTGGCTCCTTCCTCTCAGATGGCTGCAGGTTGTGTCAATTTTACATAATACTAGCCAGTACATTAATTTTACATACTCACATGTGAATTTTCAAATTTGTTGAGTCAAAATTTCCAAATTTTGCGAGTCCCTCATAAATGAAAATAATTTAAAATAAAGCTGACTTATAAACAAGTCTCAATCTTTGGTAGAGAATCTAGAGCCACAGTTGGAATAACTCTCAATCATATAAATTCTTCTTACACGTATATTATAATAATTTTATTCATTGAAATTATAACATAATTACATCATTTCTCTCTTTTCCCTTTCTTCCTCAAACCTAACCCATGGACCTGCTTGCTCTCTCTCAAAATTCATAGCCTCTTTTTCTTTAAAAATCCTCCACCCAATTGATTATCCAATATCAAGATGAGTCACTCTTGATTCTTAAAACCATGTGGTAGTATAAGTATCACTATCACCATTTTGTAAATGAGAAAATCAGGGTTCAGAGTGGTCACCAAGGAAACAATAGTCAGTAAATGGAAAAATTGGACTGAAGCCCAGATGTCTAGGTTTAAGTTCCTACATTGCTTTCATTTATTAACCAGAACACTCCCCTTTTTCTTAACTACATGAAGAAAAATTAAGTTTTAAAGGCATAAACGTACAGTGGAAATACCTCAGTATCTGACACACGAAGACTTGCTTTTGAATACCAATTTTCTTTTTTTCCATTATTTGTAGAATTCATTTAGATACTGTGATGTTTAAAAGTTTCTGATACACTGGTAGAATTGTCAACATAGCAACTCCAAGTCCAATGTACTTGCCACTGATTCTAAATGATTTTATTTAACAATCTCATTTCTGATATTCTCTTAAGGTTTTATGTCTTCAACCTCCATGTACTGGCACTTCCACCATATTCAACATTAGAATGAAAATTCTAACCCAAGGAGGAAATACTCCCAGTACAGCTAGTAAAATAACTAAGTTTTAACTCAAACTGACCTGGAGCTTATTAGTATAGAGAATAGTGATTTTTAACTTTAAAATATTATCTATGAATCCAGGGACTTATGGTTTAGTTTCAGGAACTAATCATTAAATTTCAAGCTCCATCATAATTACTTTTTGTGTCTTTAAGTAATTTACTTAACTTTTAGATAATTTATTTCCTGAGATATTTTCTTATCACTCAATTTAAACTTAATTGTTTTTTGTTCAGGACGAACACGTTTTGAACTCAGAAGAGTAGGATATTAATTTCATAAAAACTTGCTTGATTTGAAATATAAATATACCTAAAATAATAAATGTTTACATATCCATTGAAGGACATTTAGACATTTTGCAGATAAAACAAAATTGTTCTTTAGATTCCATTTTGTGGCATTTTACTCAAAACATTCTAGAGCCTTTCTTTCTGGATTTTTTAAAGAAGTATACATTTAGACTATAGAAGCAGGAATTGGGAGCTGGGCCGTGGTGGCAGACGCCTTTAATCCCAGCACTCGGGAGGCAGAGGCAGACAGATCTCTGTGAGTTCGAGGCCAGCCTGGTCTACAAGAGCTAGTTCCAGGACAGGCTCCAAAGCCACAGAGAAACCCTGTCTCGAAAAAAAAAATAAGAAGTAGGAATTGGGATAGTTAGAAAAATGTTATAGAACTTGAAAATTACCTGCAGACAACCAAAAAACTGTCATGTAAGGAAAAGTTATGTGCTCAGCATTGATTTTCAGAACACATGAACAGAAAAAAATAGATATTTCAGGAAGTTGATATTTAGCTTAAAAAATAGTTTTAATGTCCAGAGTATTATAACATTTGGAACTAAACAGCTCTCTGAAGTCTTGAGCTCATTATCAGTGGAGGAGTAAAAGCAGTGGAAATATTACCCATTTAATGGAGATACTGCAGAGGGGATTCATTCTGTTTATATGGTACTTCTACATCTAAATATGTGTTTCAATATACAAATATTTAGCTCACCATGGAAAAGCAGTTTGAAAATATTGTCAATAATGAAGAAGTCATATATACTCCTTTACAGAGATCAGTATATTCCATATGGTGAATAAGACACTGTGGTGTCATTTGGAAAGATCCACAAATGGGAATTAGGAAATGTGAGTTTGAGAGCTATTTCTGCTATTTATGTGGTTTAAAATCTGGGAGTAAGTTGGAAATTTTTCTGAGTCTTAAAATCATTATTAGTATAATAGAAAATGTAGATTAGGTTATCAGTTTTTATCTTTTTTTATCATTTTGAAAAATCTTTTAAAAGTATTTTAAATAGTTGAGAATTTAATATATATTATCCTATCTACGACTTCCAACTTCTCACAGACCCATTCCCCATGCCTATACAACATTTTCTGTCTTCTTCTGTTTTTAACTTGTTTGTGTTCTCTGAAGCATGGTCAACTTAACCAGGGGATACACTCTTGGAAAACAGACCCTCTAAGCAGCTAGAAATTAACAATGGTTCCTCAACAACAGGTAGGACTTCACATCTACCTCCTCTCCCCATTGTGGAACTTGGTCTGGTTTTAGTTTTCATAGGTCTTTTGTATGCTGTCATAACCATTCTAAGTTCATATGCACAGCTCCCTCGCTGTGACTGGAAGACAGTCTTTCATGGTAATAATACCCAACCTCTAGCTGTTACACTCATTCTTCCTCCTCTTTCACAATGATCCCTAAACTTTTAAGGAAGTCCTGTGTAGTAAGGAGGCCTGCTTGTTTCATTCCCAGCTGCTTAGCCCAGAAATAATCACACAGAAACTGTACTAATAAGTGCTGTGGGACAATGGTTTGTACCTTGTCAATTATATTTTAAATAAATGTTAATTGGCCATCAGCCAGGCAGGAAGTGTATGTGGGGTGACCAGGCAGAAGGAGAGGCTGGGCAATGAGAACAAGAGAATTCTGGGAAGAGGATCCAGTCTACAGTCGTGACCCAGACTCAGAGGAAGCAAGATGTGACTGCCTCACCAAATAAGGTACTGAGCCACGTGGCTAACATAAACAAGAATAATGGGCTAATGTAAGATATAAGAATTAATAAGAGTATGAGCTACTGGGCCAATAGGTTTATGATTAATGTAGACCTCTGTGTGATTTCTTTCAGACTTAATAACTATGGGAACCAGGCAGGACAGAAAACCTCAGTTAGCTGTAGCTTCTTATTGGCAACTTACTGGGTAAAGTTCCATCTGGTTCCTGTGGGACTACATGGCTTCCCTCTGACTCTACCCTTCTTTCTCCTAGCTTTCATCTTAGTTTTCTCTGCCTAGCTCTATTTCCCATATAACTCTGCTATAGGCCAAGAAGCAATTCCTTTATTAACCAGTGATATGAACAGCATACCGAGGGGAATCTCACATCAGGCATGTGATAAAAGATGCCTAATTGAGGGCTGAATATTTGACAGTATCTCTGTTCTTAACCAGTTGTGGATCTGTGTGTTAATCATTGCCTACTGCAAAAAGAAGTTTCTTTGATGAGGGTTAAGAAATGAATTAATCTATTGGTTAGGTAAGGATAATTTGGTGGTAATTTGTGCACCATGTTTCTTTGGCAAAGTAATAATAATAGGCTCTTTTTCAAGGAGCTATAATCTATCTAGCCATAGATTCTTGGTCCAGTAATATATACCAGGTATGGGTTTCAGCTTATGGAGTACAACTTACTCAAAGTGTCATTGGATAATCTTGTTATATTTATGCTATTATTATACTAGCATGTTTTATCAGGCTTGTCATTATTATAGCTCATAAGTTTCACAGGTGGATAAGACTGATTAATTTTAGACAGCAGTCATGTAAGTAGCAACTTCTAGGACTATAAAAGTAAGCCAGTAGGTATGGATGAAGCTCTCATATCAATATCAGCTTTATATTGACATTTTCTGTGACTCAAATATACATTGCCTTTAATAATAAGGTCTTGCTGTTAAACTCCGGGGAACAATCAATAGCATTTGCAACAGCCTGTAATGTTTTAGTAAATGTGGGAGCTCATTGACTAATAACCCTAAAAGAGGTAACTCACTGCTGGTAGTGAACTTTTATTTGTTAACCTTTTACACACACACACACACACACACACACACACACACACATACCTTAGTAGGTTTCCATATTACCATTTTTAAAAGGTCTTTATTGTTCTTTTTCATATTCCCACCTATATCCTGTCTTCCCATCCCTTGTCTCAACTTGACCCTCATGTTCCATTATTCACCTTCAGTCCCTTATACTATTTTGTTCTATATCCTGTTCCTTCAACATTCCTCCCTATGGAACCTTACCAATTTTCCAAGCTCAGTTATTCCAATTGAGATAGGTAGATCTGAAGATTCAAACTTAACTTCCATAGTTTGTCTTTCTGTGTTCAAGTTACTTCACTCAGTACAGTTGTTCCCACTTCATTCATTCACCTGCAGATTTCATACTGTTGGAACTAATTGAGTTCTGGCTTTCAGCTGTTCTTCCCTGTCTAGAGCCTTCTAATAGAAGCTACTAAAAGCTGTGCTTTGCCTAGAGGATCAGAGGATGGGATTTTCACCTGTTGGCCATTGACTGCAGGGTATTTAAGCATCCATGGTGCTATTAAAGAAGGGCTTTTGGTACCAGTGATTGAAGGTCTGCGTGTTGGTCTGTCTCTGCGTGTGTATTCTCAACCTCCAGCCCCTTGCCCGAAGCTCACGAACTGGGTTCTAGCACATAGAGTGCAGACAGGGGCCACAGTGCGCAGCATCATGCTTTAATTTTTAACAGCTGAATATATTTGATTTTGTAGATATACCACATTTTAATTATCCACTCACTAATCAGTTGATGGGCATTTAAGCTTTTTCCAATTTCTGGCTATTATGAGTAAAACAATAGAGAACATAGATGAGGATATATTTCCCTAATAGGATACAGTATTTTGGTACTATCTCAAGAGTGGAATAGGTGGATCACATGGTATATCTATTTGTACTTTTGTGAGGAACCCACACACTGACTTTCATAGTGACTACAGCATTTTGCATTACCATCTGTATTGAATAAGTATTCTTCTTTCTACCCATCAACACTTATTTTCTTCTTCTCTTTCATTTATTTATTTATTTATTTATTTATTTATTGCTTTTTAGAGACAGGATTTCTCGGTGTAACAGCCCTAGCTGAACTGGAACTATATCTTGTAGACAAGGTTGGCCTTAAAATCATAGAGATCTGCCTGCCTCTGCCTCCAAAGTGCTAGGATTGAAGGCGTGTGCCTCCACTGACTGGCTTGTTTTAATTCTTAACCAATTTGACTGTGGTTAAATTAAATATTAGAGAAGTTCAATTTTAATCTGTATCATGACTAAGGATGTTGAACAAATACACAATATCTTTAAATAAATGTATGTGAAAAAGAGAAATATTCATGTAATTAAAAACTTTAATATAATAAAAAGAAAAAGAATAAAGTATTAGAAGATGAGACCTCTAATGCACATGGATTGAGGAAAATAATTTAAGAAAATAGTCATTATACAAAAGGTAATATACAGTTTTAATCAACCAAAATTCCAATGAACTTCTATGGAGAAATTAAAAAGAATAATTTTATAGTTCCTATAGAAAACAATAATTCAGTAAAGAACAGTATATAACCTGATGGAGGTATCACCATCCTAGATTTCAAGTTATACTGTAGTGTTGTAGCAGTTAAAACAACATTGTACTTACATAAATATAGCCTCATTGATCTGTGGAAGAGAATTGTGGCCCAACATACAAACTCACACCCCTACTGTCATCTGATTTTGGCAAAGAAGACAACTATTTAGTTGTCTTCAAATATATATATATATATATATATATATATATATATATATATGATATTTATATATATATGAGAAAACACACAATCTTTATTAAATTATGCTGGCTAAGCTGGATGACTACACATAAAAGAATGAAACATGATCTGTATGTCTCCCGACATGCAAAACTTAACTTGAAGTATATAAAGGGCCTTAACACACTACCCGATCTGCTGAATCTGTCCAGAGACAATGTATGAAATACACTTGATCTTATAGGCAAAGAAAAACACTTTGTGAACAGGATGTCAACAGCAGAGCCATTATGATCAACATTTGACAAATAAGACTAAAGGAAGCTAATAAATTTCTGTACAGCAAAGAATACTATCACTTGAGTGAGGAGGCAGACTGAAAAATGAAAAATATTGTCCAATTACTCATCTTATAAAGGATGACTATCTAGAATACAAGAAGCATTCCAAAAACTAAGAAACAAGTATGCCAACTGAACAATGGGGCATGGAACTAAACAGAGTTCTCAACAGTGAAGCACAAATGGTTGAGAAACACTGAAAAATGTTCAATATCTTCAACCATCGGGGAAATTCAAATTAAAACTACTTTGAGATTGTATTTTACCCTGTCAGAGTGGCCAAGATCAATAAAATAAATAGCAGAACATGCTCGCGAGGAAACAGCAGAAGAGCAACACTTGGTCACTGTTGTTGGAGTGCAAAGTTGTACAGTTAGTATGGAAATAAGTGTCTTTGTTCCTCAAGTAGGTGGGAATAGATATACCTCAAACCCAGCTGTCCCCCTCTCAGGCATATAGCCAAAGGGTATTACATCCATCTACAGAGATACTTGGTCAACCATGTTCAATGCTGCTTTATTCATAATAGACAGAAATTGGAAAAAGCTTGGAGGACCATCAACTGATGAATGAGTAGTGAAAATGTAGTACATTTACACAGTGAAATAGTAAATTTTAATGAATTGTTCTATTCAAGGAATTAAAGACAACAGTTTGGAAAAACTCTGTGCCACATACTCTAGCAATATAATACTCGGTATTATAGAATAAATTGAGTAATGGAAATAGAAAAAACAATTCAGTTGTTGCCAGGACCCCAGGGACATTAGAAGAGGAGTAAGCCATAAAATGCAAGAGGTTTATACAGCCACACATTCTGCTCTAAGCTATCAAACTGCAGGTAAATTAGTTGTATTTCTCAAAAAATATCAAACACAAAGAATACACATAAATATGCCACATTCATTGGAGAAATCCCTAATAAGAGAAACTTTATACAAGAAAGGTGATTATGTTGGAATTCCCTGTGATATCTAGTTCAACATTTTGCAAACTCAGCAATGGCATGTTTATTTAAGACACAAAATAGTATGAATTACTATCTTAACAGTTTCTGGGACAATGGATTCTGTGACCAGCTTAGCTGAGTTTTCAGCACAGAGTCACAGAAAACTACAATCAAGGCATTGATTGATTGGGCTGTGATCTTACATGAAGCCTTAAGTACTCTTCCAAATTGTTATAAATGTCGGCAAAATTTCCATGCTGCTATAGAAATCAGGACATTTTGCTTCAAGAAGAGAAAAATTATTTGTTTTCGCTGATTTCAGTGTGGAAGTTCTAAACTAATCAGGTCCAGGCAAGCCAGGATAAACTCCGTTTTTACTACCTCAAAGTTGACTGTTTAGTCTTCATTATATCTTTAAAATCCCATAAATTTTTCTAATAAATTGACATAATCCCAAAGGAGATATTTTTGTACTACTTTCACTACACACTACTGGTGAGCGGAAAATGACTGTCATTAGTAGTTGAGTAGACTATGTGAGGAGGTAGCACATTAAGGATCACTGTGTGCTTTCCAAAATGACAATCTTTGGGTAGATAAAAATTAGGCAATTTTTGAGAAAGAGCAAAATGAGGAGGTGATGCTTTTCTCCATTCTGCTGGTTGTGCTTGATTGTGGTAATTAACTATGTTTCTTACATGTTTCCACATTTTTGATATATTTTGAAATGTTAAAAATGAATCCTTATATACCAGGAAATATCACAACACACCCTTAGTCCCACAACAGTATGAAGGAATTAATTATAAAGAAGATCAAAACTACTAGGTCATTCTCAGCTACTTACTAAGTTTGAGCCCAGCCTAGGGGACATGATATCCTGTCTTAAAAATATCAATGAAAAATGTATTATCAGCATTTGTTGACAAAGATCATTTTATTTCTAATCTTTAGTTTAAAATTTTAACTTACACACAAAATTATATAGATTTTTGAGCTAATTTCTGATGTTCTAACACATGTATACATTATTTAATTTTGTAAATCAAAGATATACATGTAGTTAAAATGACAGGATTTATATGCTTTTTAAATAACTGAATAATAGTTCATTGTGTATCTGTATCACATTTTTTCTGTATTGTTTAGTTGGTTGCCATCAAGGCAAGTTACATTTCTTTGCTATCTGAATAGTGCTGCAGTGAATACAGGTCTGTTCAGGTGCCACGTTAACATATGGATTTGATTTCTTTTGGCTTATATTGTAATGAAATCTATTTTTTTGTTGTACTTGAATATAAATTTTTTTATCATGACTGTGAAAATTTAAATTCCTAGCAAGTGTATCTTTTTCTTTTTTCCACATATGCTCACCAGCTTTTGTTGTCATTTGCACTTTATTGTTAACAACCTGTAATCTTCCAGACATTAGTATTTTTATTCTCATGTGTTTTTATGATTTATGCATTTTATATTATTTTAGTTTATCCATTTTCTCTTATGTGAAATATTAATATTCTTCTATTGTCCTTTTTTAAAGATATATAAGGGTATTGATGTTATTTCTATAAGTTTTTGCAGTTTAAAATAGGGTAGCCTTTGGTATGTCCTCTGAAAACTGCTAAAATTTCTCTTGAATATATTCCTCAGGGTGGAATTGTTGAGTTGTAAATATGTGTTATTCAACTTTAGAAAAAATAGCCAAGATATTTTAAAAATAATTGCACACATTTGTACTTTAGCTAAAATTATCCATTGTCATTGGTAAAAAAAAAATCCACAAAATCTTGATTCTTATATCTCAATATGATCTCAATTATAATTCTTGTTAGCATGTTTAAAGTTATTGGGGTCAATATTACGTTAATATGATCAACTTGCATTCAACTCTTATAAGAATATGCTTTCCTTGTCATTAATTCTATATTTCACCAGCATAATTTCCTGTCATTTCTAAGATTTTCACTCATATTTACCATTTTATTTTTCTAAATATCAAGATTTTCTTAATCAAGCCTTTCATATTCTTAAATATTTTTCTTTACTTAGAAGACCTTTATTTCACTCTTAGTTTTAGAAGTTGGTAGCATAATAATCTTAAATTAATAGACATTTTTTCTCATCATTTTGAAAATGTTACAGTGCAACCTGCTGCTGAGTCCGATGTTAATCTAATCTCCATTCTTTTTCTTACTGATAGATTAGAGCCATTCATTCTGCTTTTGTTATTCTAAAAATTCACTATAGTATGTATAGATACTGACTTGCTTTCAATGTGATAATGTTTTCAAATTTATTGGTCTATGCTTCATTGTGTCTCAAAAATGATTATTTTAATCTCTTCCTATTTTTGTCTTCTCTTTTCTCATTGTCATCTTAGCCTCTCCAACTCTCCAATGTTTTCAGCAAGTCTCTCTGTAATGAGTTCAACTTTTTACAAAATATACTTATCTCTTCATTATTGTTTAATCTGATTTTTAATCCTTCTTATTGGTATAAACTTGAACAAATATTTTTCTATGGCTTTAAATATACTTTTGCTTTTTCAAATTCTCTTGACTATTTTTATATCTCTCACTGACCTTTAATTTAGTGGTAGTCACTATTCTCTCTTTAAACGTGTAGTAAACAGTGTTTGCCTTATAAATATAAGCACCTTACACACTTTATCATAGCAGATAATTGGTTCTCAGAATATGTAGGGTTGTGATGTATAGGATGTATAGTTTTCTTTCTTCCAAAGAAAGTGTTTTCTTTGTACATGAGACAGTGAATAATTAAAAAAAAACCTAGCCTCCTTTAGCATACAGAATTCATCCAGATATCTCATTTTGTTTTCTGTAACTTGTAGGAGTGTGGGAAGGATGAGAAACAGTAGATAATAATGTACAATTGACTTTCCCACGGAGCAGTTCTTTCTATTTGCTAACAGCTGACTTTCAGAAGTTTAGCTTACTGAGCAGTTTTATCCTTTGTGAACTTTGATATGTTTTTATTGTTTGAGACACAGTAGTGTTTAAAATGTTGCATGGGAACCTCTTAATATCTAGTTCATCATATACCGAAGTAAAGTTTATATTAAAATTTTGGGTTCTCTGAATATATGTGTTTTTTTTTTTTGTTTTTTTTTTTTTTTGAGACAGGGTTTCTCTGTGGCTTTGGAGCCTGTCCTGGAACTAGCTCTTGTAGACCAGGCTGGTCTCGAACTCACAGAGATCCGCCTGCCTCTGCCTCCTGAGTGCTGGGATTAAAGGCGTGCGCCACCACTGCCCGGCCTGAATATATGTGTTTACAAGAACTCATAATTAACTACATTGCCTTTTTAATTGCCAGAGTTTGTTTTTTAGTAATAGATAAATATATGCCATTACAGCTAGCACACATTTGAAAGCTACAGATAGCCAGAACAAAGGGCAAGTCTCAGAATGGAAACGTGTGTTTTGCACAACCACAGAAGCACAAACATCCTTTATCCTAGTTCTCTTTTTCTGGTTTAATTTTCAGATTGTATGATCAGTGTCAATATCTGTGTACCCTTTTAGAGAAAAAAATAAAAAGAAAGCATTTATAGAAGCTTCTTAGAAGAATATTTAGCGATAATACATAGAAAAGAGAGAGTGCTCAAGGTAAAGGAAAATAGGTTTTCTTTTTTAACTTACTTTTTATTTATTCTTTGTGTCTTTCACAGCATGCATCTTGATCTCATTCATTTCCCTGTCCCTTTGTATCTGACCCCTGCTCTTGCAACAGAAAATAAACGAAAAAAGGTGAAAAGGAAAAATCTTGTTGTGGAAACTGTATTGTGGCACATTGAATGATGCAGTAAGCCCAAATATATTTACTTGCAAGTGTTCATTGCAGAGTCATTGGTCTGTTTCAAGGCCTCTGGTTTCTGCTACACTATCAATGCTGGGCCCTTAGTGGTCCTTCTCTTAGATATCCCGTTGTTGCCCTGTGTCATGGAGATCCTGTGGCTCTAGTTCTGCAGGACTGGCCCCTTCATGTGCTCCAGCAGATCATAGATGGGGTGGGCCAACTTATAACCTTGGTTCTGGGCCTGGGTATTTGCAAGGATCATCAGTCCACCAGCTAACATTGTCCTCACCATCAGTACAATTCCAGCATTGCACTGATCAGTTCATATTTGGCCGCAATGAGCAAGGGGTAAGGACAGTTCTGCTTTTTTCCCCATAGGATCAGTTCCCACACCTGGACCATTAGGGCCAGCTTTACTGTGTTGCCCAGGCGACATGCAAGGGTAATTCTCTGGAGTGCTTCAGTTGTTAAAGGGCAAATAGTGCACTCCCACTCTGATGATCTCAGTGACAGCTCTCCCTCCTGTCACAGGCACAGGAGTACATCTCTTCCTGCACAGACCACTATGTGGCAGATGAGGGGTGGGGCCAGATATCTCACACTCACATTTTGGCAACAAGTTTACTGGCCCATCAGTCAGTAGAGTCAGCAATACTGTGCTGCACAGGTGAGGTGCAGGGCCCACTTTTCCAAGTGCTGCAGCTTGTAAGTGGTAGGGTCAGCTCCCTTGTCTGTCACAAGTGAGAAGGGTGCACTGTGAGGGGGCAACTTTGCCCAGTCCATAACTCTGCATGACATATGGGTAGTGGGGACAACTCTCCAATGCTCACAACTTTGGGGCTGGCTCACCCACACATCTGCCAACAGTACAGGCTTTACTGTGTTTCCTGGATAATGTGCAAGGCCTGTTCTCCTGAATTGCTGTAGCTGGAGAGGTGCAGAGCAGGGGCAGGGGTAGTTCTCCCACTCTTACAACCTCAAGGCCAGCTCTCCCACTCACCTCATGTAGAGAGGGTCATGGGGCATCTCTCTCCTGAGCACACTTCCATATGGTATATGAGGTATGGGAGCAGATCTCCCAGGCTCACATTCTCACAGCTCACCCCTACCCAAAACAATAGGTGTCAGCTCTGCTGTGCTGCCCAGATGATGTGTGGAGTTAGCTAGGAAAATAGGTTTCAGAGGCTGTGCAGCCACAGAGCCAGGTACATTTGAAATACTTGAAATTTGATTAAAAAACAGAGTTTGAAAGATTATTGGAGTATTGGGGACTTGACATAACTGGCAATTGCTTGATACGCAACTATGAGTACCTGAACTCAATGCTCAGCATTCATATGAAAAGCTGGGCTTGGTGGCACATACTTCTAATCCCAGTATTGCATAAATGGATCTTGATAATCAGCTATTCAAAGCCCAGTTGGTGTGTTCCAGGTTCAATGAGAAACCCTATTTGAAAAAAGTAAGGTTGACACCTTTCTAGCTTCATAGCAAACAAAATAGTGTTTTTAAATATCATAATGAGACCAGCTACTTACTGTGTATGCTAAATTGTTCAAAAGAAATAATAGTAATACAAATAGAAACGAAAATGTGACATAACCACAAATTCTACCATTTGGGAAACGCATGAAAGAATAATAAAAGTTACTTTTATTGAGCCGGGTAGTGGTGACGCACACCTTTAATCCCAGCACTCGGGATGCAGAAGCAGGCGGATCTCTGTGAGTTCGAGACCAGCCTGGTCTACAAGAGCTAGCTCCAGGACAGGCTCTAAAGCTGCAGAGAAACCCTGTCTCGAAAAACCAAAAAAAAAAAAAAAAAAAAAAAAAAAAAAAAAGTTACTTTTATTAAAACCAATAGAATGGAGAGTAATTAAGGACAACATCTGATGTTGACTTGTAAACTCTATGTACATGCACACACACACACACACACACACACACACACACAAATAGGAGGTTATTGACTAACAGGTGAAATTGTGGCAATTATATAAACTTCTTGCTAAGTTGTTGAACAGATGATGCATAGACTTCTTTAGAATTTACATTGATCACAGACATATATTAAGAGTCTCAAAATTGAACTTAGATATTTTCAGCTTGCTACAATGGAGACAGATACCAGGGGCAAGGACACTGGAGTGCTTATGTTAGATAATTGGAAGGTTAGGATATTTTTGCCACTGCATGAAATGAATTTATGTTAAAAGTTGACAATTTATGATGAGGATGATGAAACAGGGATTGGGAAACAAAAAAGAAGGGGAAAATAAAATATCATTGAAGATAATGGACAGATAAAGGAATTTATGGACATGGAAATCATCTACCATGAGGTTGTGACAACCTTGCAAACCTTGCAGCTAATGCCAGTGCTTGAAAACACATTGGTACCTGGTTAATTTATCTTAACACCATGCTTTCCAGTCATAAGTGACTACTAGGCATTTGGTATGGTTCAAATTGAGCATGATTAATAAAATGTATTTTTATTACTTATTTTTAATTTCTTTTACATCCTGGCAACAGGTTCCCCTCCCTCCTCACCTCCTGTTCTCTACACCTGCTTCTCCTTCTGGCCCCCCAATCCATTCTTCCTTTGTTTCTGTTCAGAAAGGGCCATGCATCCCATGGGTGTCAACAAAGCATGGCATATCAAGTTGAGGTAGGACTGAGCTCCTCCCTTTGCAGTAAGACTGGAAGAGGCAACCCAGGATGAGAAATAGGTTCCCCAAAGCCAATGTAATCATTAGGGACAGACCTTGTTCCTACCACTAGGAGTCTCACAAATAGACCAAGGTACACAACTGTCACAAATATGTAGAGCACCTAAGTCTGTCCCATGCAGGCTGACTAGTTGTTGATCCAGTCTGTGTGCTGTTAGTGGCCCAAGTTAGCAGTTTGGTTGTAGACCCAGAGTTTGTAAGCTTCTATTAGCCCAGTTTAGCTGTTTTTGTAGGTTCCTTTGTGATGACCTTGACCCCCTGGCTCATATTTTTAAATTAATGTCGCTTCTTTTCTTTGCTTATTTAACATAGATATTAGAAAATCTGCAATCACACCTGTGATTAGAAAGTCAATTTTACTACATTTCTGTTTTTAATAAGGATGTTTTATATATTAGATAGCAATATGTATTATGTGACTCTCTGAATAGTTCACTTTTACATGGTTTTATTACATCATAAGGATGACTGTAAAATCAATGTGCCAATATTACTGTTAATGTAATTGTGATACAATTGACACAATTACCCACACAAAAACAGATTAGTACTTTCTAATTGAGTGCACACACGATTATTTTCTATCAAACAAAACACATTTACAGGTAGTCTCTTCTAAGAACCAGATTTCTTTTCTGACTTTCATTTCTTTGCAACTTGTATTGCTATATATAAACTGAGAACATTGTCCTTTATTCCCTTCCCTGTTTTCATTTATTTTCTGATGTTTATTCTCTCTTTCTCCCTCCCCCCCCCTCTCTCTCTCTCTGTGTGTGTGTGTGTGTGTGTGTGTGTGTGTGTGAGAGAGAGAGAGAGAGAGAGAGAGAGAGAGAGAGAGAGAGAAGATTTGCATTCATATATGTGTACCATTTGTGTATGGGGTCCCTTGGAAATTTGATTCTCAGCTCATGAATTTGATTCTCAGCTGATGAATCCAATCATTGAGAAGTACTTGGAACATGAGAGCCTTGAATTCAACAGTGGATTAATCTAGTGATGGATTCATAATTTAATGGATGTATTGGTAGATGATGGTAGCTTGGAAGAAAAGCCTAGTTTTAGTAAGAGATTAGTGTCTCTGCCTTTCTCCTGAATGAAGATACCATCCTCTTCTACCATAAAACTCCATTACAGAGGCATTCTGGCTCATCACATGTTCGTAGCAATGGAGCCACCTTGCAACAGAATGAAACCATAAGCCAGAATAAGATCTTTGTTCCTTTGGTTTTCTCAAGTATTTACCACAGTAATGAAAAATGACTAATACTATAATTAAAGCATTCAATTGAAAAATAAGAGTAGTCTAAAGAACACAGGTGTGATAGATGATTCAGTGGTTAAGAGTGCTTGCTACTCTTGCAGAGAACCCAAGTTAAATTCTCAACATCCGGACTGAGTGTCAAAGTATCACCGATAATTCTAGCTCCAGGAAATCCAGTGCTTTCTTCTGACATCCTCATACACCTCACTCACGTGCATATACTCGTACATAGACATATGCATGCACATTATTTTTTTCATGGTTTATTTTTTATATTTAAAAATTTATGCATGTACATTATTAAGAATAAAGTAATTTCTTACACTTATCTAATAATGGAGGTGACCATAATTTCACAGAGTATTGATAGTGTGGTATAGGTTGACTAAATTAGAATATCAAGGAATGGAGTCAATAACCCTGCACTTTAGGGGAGAAAGCTACTAAAATATAAACAATAATAAAGAACTTTCCACATTTCATAAGATGCTTCTTCACTCTAGTAATGGTATTCTTTGTTATACAGAAGCCATCTTATTTCTAAAAAAAAAATGTTTTGTTCTTAGTACATACACATTAAGAGTTACTGTATCTTCCTAGAGAACTGGCAAGAAAACTTTATCTTTTTGTAATCTCATGCCTTATATATGGAAGATTTTCTCATGCCTTATATATGGAAGATTTCCTTATGTTTATTAAAATCTGTTTTTCTAGAAATGCACATGTCTCTTTTATAAGTATCTCTACATTGTATTTTCCCCATCCCTTTACTTTTAATAGTATTCTTGTATTCATACTTAAAGAGAACTATCATAGGTGACATGCAATTGACACTTTTAAATGAAATCTAGTAATTTCTTATAATGAATTTACTTTAAAATTTACATGTAAAGTGATTCTTAATCTGGTCTTATTAACATCTACCTCTACTATATTTGTGACTACTACTTTACTTCTGTGCGTTTCTCTTTACATCTGTTTTTCAACATTCACTGGTAATAACTGTACATTTTATATAGTTCTGTTTTCTTATAACTTAGATAATCAGTTATACCTCCATGAACATTAACCACTTACAACTTATAGTATGTGTTTACAACTAATATAGGTTCATTGACAAATTGACACTATTGCTTGAAAGGCAATGTAAAAAGTAGTAAGAGAGTATTCATATTTCTATTTTTATTATTAGTTAAGCTTATTCATTTATTTGAAATCTTGACCACAGTTTTCCCTGCCTCCTTCCCTCCTATTCCCTCCCCTACTCATCCTCAGCCCCCCCCCCCATCTACTTTTCCTCTATTTCTCTTCAGAAAGAAGCAGGCCTCCCTAGGTTGTCAACTAAGCATGGCATATCAAGTTGAGGTAGGTCTAAGTCCCCCCTGCCTCTGCCCCTGTAGTAAGGCTTGCTAAGGCAACCTAGTATGAGGTATAGGTTACCAAAAGCCTGCCAAATTTGATCCTTATAATATTGCTGCCATTCATTTAATTTTCATATATGCCTCAATTCTCTATTCTACTGTTGTTAATAACCTAAATAACTTGATCTACTAAATGGATAAGAATAAAAATAAAATATTTTATTTTATAACATTCTTTGATCTTTTAATTTTTCCCTATATGAACACTTTCTGATTCTCAGATTGGTGTCAATCTAAACTTCTAAAGCTAGAGAATTGTCATTCTTACTGAGGAGCAGGTTTTTGTTCATTGGAAAATGAGACTGTTAGTGATGGATTTCCTTAGCTTTAGTAAAAAAAAAAAAAATCACAATATTCACTCATCACTGAAAAAAATTCACTGGGCACTGACTTTTATATTGGTGGTTTCTTTTCATTAAATAATATGAAGTTTTCATTCCACATTTTTTTTTCTTTCATGGTTTCTGACAAGACTTTTGAGTGCTGGAGAGCTGGTGTAGAGGTTGAAAGAACATGTTGCTCATCTAGCAGATAGAAATTCCAGCACCAGCACCCATACTCATTGACTTACAAGTCACTGCTAAGTCCTGGTATATGATTTCTAACATCCCCTTCTGGTGTCTTCAGGCACCTGGATTTGCGGGTATAGAGGTATATTTAGTCATAAAGATAAGTACATAAATAAAAATAAATATATCTTTTTCTAAAAACGATTAATGTTTTATTCTTGCTTCATGGGAAGATTTTTTTCCTTAATTTTTCCATATTTTTTCTTATAAATCAAGTTTTTATTTATCCTGCTTGCTTTTCTCTTAGCTTCTTGGGTTTTTCATTTTGAATCATGAAATTTTAATTATTTACCTTAAGTATTTTTCTGTTAATTCATTATTTTTCTAATATTACCTTAATGTATATGTTACAAATTTAATAACTTTATCACAAAACTTGCATAGACTGCTCTTCCATTTCTATAATTAATTTGTATTCTTTTGTGTGTTAGCTTTGGAACATCTGTTGCCATATTTTAATTATCACTGATTCTTTCTTTGAGAGGCCACATGATTGATAAATTACAAATGTATCTGACTTTCATGTAACAGTATTCCTAACATTTTCTTTTAAAATTTTTTATACTTTCAATATATGTAATGTTGGAGCACAGTCCAAGAATGGAGCCATGTGAGGAGGTTTCTGATTGCTTGTGAGAAAACTCCATGAAACCAAGATTCCTGTGGCCTCAGTTTCTACCAAAACACAGAATTGTTCTTTGATTATGATTTTGTGCCAGACCTAGGTAAAGGAACAGAAGTGAGTTCACTTTGAATTATTCATTACAACTGGCTGTTATTATTTGTCTTTATGGAAAAATGTATTTCTTCTACATTCAGCTTGAAAGCCATGAAAGGGTTGTCTGCCACATGTGGCCCTTGTGATTGTACAATTTACTCATAAGACTCATCTTTACACTCATTATCTGATGCTCTGAATAAAGTTGGCTAGTTGTGAAACTGGTCTGCCTCATTTATTGGATCCATTGGCACAGTTCCCAATTCCTCTAGAGCAGCAAATAATCTATGTACAGTATTTCATTCCATTCATATGCTTGCATATTTTCTGCTTTGACCCTTAGAATTATAAACATATTCATTTTTCTTATTTTAACCTCCTAATTGATAATTAACAAATTTGTGTCTTATCTGAATCTAGTTCTAGTATTTGTTTTTTTTTTTCCTTTCTGTTGTTTGTTCTGCCTTTTAAAAAGTGTTATACAATTATGCATATGTATTTGGAACAGAATTAAACAGTATGATTGTAAAATACATTATAAGTATGAATTTTGTGTTTCATGTAGCTTTATGTTGTATGTTTTTGTTTCTTTTATTTGTGTTTTTTCTTCCAGTTACCTTTGGATTTCACTTTGAACTCCTTGAATAATTTATCATATAACTCCCAAGTTACTATCTATTGATATTTTAGTAGATCTTTGTTGATGTGGGATAATCTGTTGGAGAAAAAAATCTCAGATATTTGATAGAGGTTTTGTTTCTTCAATCTTTGAGAATGATACCTCTGGTATCCAGGTTTTATTATTTTTGTGACAAAAATACCTGAGAAAACAACTACAGAAGATGTGCATTTTTTGGTTTATTGTTTTATCATTGCTAAGGTCTGTGATGATGCAGAGGACTTGTGGAAGAATCTTTTCAACTTAGAGAGAGATAGAGATAAGAAACACCTGGGACATAACCCACAGTGACCTAACTCTCCAAACTGTGCTCCTAATCCTAAATGCTACCACATCACAATAATATGATCATAGAATAAAACCATCAATAAATTAATATATGATGAGATCAGAGCTGTCACGGTGTAATTGCCAGTCAGTGACTGGATGCACTCACTGCAGTCTAAGTCTTTAACACAGAAATCTATTAGAGTACTTCACATCTTTTACAGTGTATTGGACTCATTTCTTCCTTCCCCTTACATGAGACCAAAACGATAGCAAGAGTGTAGTTACCTAATTATCTTTTTCCAAGGTCAGATAGCACACAGTAAAGTACTTTTCCCTTAAAGAGCAGGCCTTTGTTATGGTGAACCCTGTGGTTTTATTTCAAAAATGGTTAGTTAAACCATAAGAGCAATTTCCTTTGATCTAGCCTAAGAACCTGGCAGCACTTTTAAGATGAAACCCATGAAAGTGTGGGGATATCTATAAAACTGGATTCCTAGGGTTTTTATTATTCTCAAGACATTCACACTCAGCTTCTATAAATTCTAGATGCATGTATTCTTTCTGTTTTAAAAGGTGATTCAGATAATGTAACCAAGAGAACAAAGGGCAAAAGTTGAGAGCTTTGTAAATTATTCCCAAGCCTTTCAGACAATCAAGAAATTTACCTTCTGGCCAGCTTGATTTCAGAACTGTGGAGAACTACTGCCTTCTTTTAACCTTTCACTTAGTTTTAATTTTTTCTCTTTTGAAAAAGTATGTCTCTAGCTACTGTCCCATTCCCATCTAATTATTTTATTTTGGCAGGGTTTGGATGGTCACATGGATAAAAATGTGAAAAGTAATTTTTTTCTCTAGGACCTATGATTCATAAATTAACCCCATCCTTATAAAGTTCCAATGTTTGGGTTATTTTATCTGGTTCTAAGGATGGCACTAGGGCCTCATATATTCTACACAAGTGATTTACTATTGAGCTACCACAATAGTTAAAAATTTAGATTTCTTTTTTCTTTGTTCTTTAATTTTTTTCTTCTATTTCTCCCTTTTATTGAAAGCAGATTTTTTTCTCATATAATACTTCTTGCTTACAGCTTCCCTTCCCTATACTCCTCCAAGTTCCTCCCCACATTCCCTCCCATCTGGATCCACACCTTTTCTGTCTGTCATTAGAAAAGAACAGGCTTCTAAGAGATAGATGGTCCCCAATCCTCCATGGTGTCCTCAGCCCTCATATTCCAGTGCCATCTATCCTGACCAGCAGGATGCAAATGGTTGTCCCTGATAAACCTAGGGGAGAGGAATGGAAGGTACAAGAGAAAAGAGAAATGATGGCAAAAGAGTGTTTCTGATCAAGTCACCTGAGTTCATTATATCCTCAGAGGCTGTTATATAGCAAAAGGACAAGGCGGGAGGGAAGGGGTGTCACGTTTGCTGGAATTCAGGCCTGGAGACATCCCTAGCTGATAAGTAAATACTGAGGGTCTGTTCTCCTTGACTAACAAAGGAAAATGCAAATGTTTTCTAAAAGCCTGGTGTCTGCAAGTCTCACTAGGCTAATGTCCTAAGGCTGGAACTTGCTTGCAAAGGTGAATATCTTTTTGTTTTTATTATTAAAAATTTCCGCCTCCTCCCTGCCTCCCAATTACCCCCCTCCCTCCTCCACTCCCCCTCCCTCTCCTGTCCTGAGAGCAGTAAGGGTTCCCTGCCCTGTGGGAAGTCGAAGTTCCTCCCCCCTCTATCCAGGTCTATGAAAGTGAGCATCCAAACAGGCCAGGACCACCAAAGCCAGTATGTATAGTAGGGTCCAAACCCAGTGTCATTGTCCTTGGCTTCTCAGCAGCCCTCATTGTCTGCCATGTTCAGCGAGACCAGTTTTATCTCATGCTTTTTCAGTCCCAGTCCAGCTGGGCTTGGTAAGCTCCCAATGGATCAGCCCCACCATCTCAGTGGGTGGGAGCACTCCTCACAGTCCAGATTTCCTTGCTTATGTTTTCCTTCCTTCTGCTCCTCATTTGGACCTTGGGCGCTCAGTTCGGTGCACCAATGTGTGGCTCTGTCTTTATCTCCATCCATCGCCAGATGAAGGTTCCCTCATGGTCCTGACTTTCTTTCTCATGTTGACATCTTGAATTTTGATGCAAATGGATGGAAATAGAAAACATTATTCTGAGTGAGGTAACCCAGACCCAAAAAGATGAACATGGGATGTACTCACTCATAATCAGTTTTTAGCCATAAATAAAGGACATCGAGCCTATAATTTGTGATCCTTGAGAAGACAATAAGAAGGTGAAAACAAAGAAAAAACATATAGTTATCCTCCTGGATATTGGAAGCAGACAAGTTTGCCGTGCAAAAATTGGGATCTTGGGGGTGGGGTGGGTTGGGGGCAAGAGGAGATGGGGAGAGCAAAGCGTGAAGGGGAGGATAGGGAGAGTTTGGGGGAATGGGATGCTTGGGATATAGGAAGGGTGGATATGGGAGCAGGGAAGCATATATCCCAATTAAGGGAGCCATCTTAGGATTATTAAGAGACTTGACTCTAGAGGGGTTCCCAGGTATCCAGTGAGACGCCCCCAGCTTGTTCCGTGGGCAGCTGAGGAGAGGGAGTCGGAAAAGGCCAGATCCTATAGCCATACTTATGATTATCTTGCATATCACCATAGAATCTTCATCTGCTGATGGATGGAGCTAGAGACAGAGCCCCACATTGGAGCACCGGACTGAGTTCCCAAGGTCCTGACGAGGAGCAGAAGGAGGGAGAACAAAGGTGAATATCTTACTTGTGAAGTTAAGATGGCTGTAAACAAAATGTAGATCTCAAAATACAGGTCTCTGCTTCCGGCATGTCCTCCCTTTTTAAGTATTAGACTGAGGCCTGTTAAAAGTCATCTTGGTAGATGAGCAGGCCTTAACCAGTGAGGGGGAATAGAGGCCTTATCCTCCCATGTTTAATTGGTGGGGGAAAATTCTTTACAACTTGGTGGAAGAGTTTTCTTTTCAGAGTTACAGATGTCTTTTGTGGGAGGAAAGGGTCTAGGTTTTTATATCAATACCTCTGGACATCAACCTCTATGCAATCAGACATTTCCTCAGGAGACCCAGAGACAGAATGCATTGTCTTCTCCCTGCAGTTTGTCTAGCACCTCTTCTGTTGGTACCCATGTCTGTCATGGACAGACACACATCTCTGGGTTTTATGTGGCTCCAATAGGAGACTCGCTTTCAAGGGCAAGAGAGGTAATTCATTCATACCTCCTGAAAAAAGGGAGTGAATATTCTGTTTGTCTATTTACAACTCATAGTTTTTACATTTGTCATTCACTTAACTATTCTGCCCTACTTCTTTAAGATTGAGGACAAAAATAGACAATATATGTGAATATAGTTTGAATATATTCATTATGGAATACTCTGTTTTATTTTTAATGCTTTTCCTTTTGATTGGCATTTAGTAATTCTATGTACTAACTGGTTTCATTTTGATATTTCCTATGTGTATATAATATCCTTTAATTATCTTTAATCTCTTATTATCATATTCTTTTTTGCCATCTCACTGTTCATCCAATTCTACCTCTAACCTCTTCTTCTGCTTTCGTATATTATCTCTATTGTTTACATTTATTATTATTATTACATATATAGAAGTACATAAATACAATCTGCCAAGTTCATTCAATATTGTTCATATGTATATGTGTTTAAGACTGACCACTTGATGTTGCATAACCTGTTAGTGGATTCATCCCTTGGGAAGATTAATTCTCCATCTCTCAGTTGATGTTATGTGCTTATAGGTCTTCATCTAGGTTTGGGGCCTTGTGAGATTTCTCCCAATCTACTTTGGTGTGTCAGTTGGTGTTCTCATAATATAGGTCTCATTTAGGCAGCCATGTTTCTGAGATTTCATGGGTGTACCTTTTCTGTCATTTCCTGAAATTCACTCTCACAGGAGACATCATGGTACTTTGGCTTTTACTATCTTCCTGCATCCTCTTCAACAATGATTTTTAGACTTTAGGTCTTGTTCTCTTCATGTTCTCCATCCCCTCTGACCCTTCCACAGAGTTCTCTGAGTTTCGAGTGAAGGGAATTCATGAAGACATTTCATTTAGGGCAGAATGTTTGAAGGACATGTATTTGCTGTACATTTTTAGACTGTGTGTCTTTGTATTTTTTTCCACCTGCTGTAGGAGGTAGTTTCTTTAATGATGGATGAGCAAGTCAGTGATATATAACTATAGTAGTTATTAGGGGTCAGATTATTTCTTTTCATATGATGAAGTTTTACATATCATATTACAACTTCTTTACTAAGATGTCTTTTCTTTTTTTCTTTCCCATGTCTGTTCCTATTTTCTTTGCAAGAATTTCATTCTCCTTTCACAATGTCTTTTCAGACTATCTGAGTATGTTTTTGGTCTCTAATGTCTCCATTCTTACCATAGCCTTTATATTACTATTACAATAATTTTCCTCGAAGCATTTTTATAGTTCTTTTTAAAAGAATTTTATATATGTATACAATTATATATGATCATATATACCCACAGTTTATTCTCCAATTATCTCCATGTCCCCCAAACACTATTTCTTCATTTTATATCATCTTTTGTATGTAATAACCTACCCAATACAGTTTGTGCTGCAGAGATATGCATGGTTGATGCTATCCATTTAAAGCATAAAGATATTATAAGTGTCCAAATCTTCAAAAAAGAATGATTCAAACATGATCAAAGCTCATATGAACTCACAGAGTATGAGCAGCATACACAGGGCTTGCATGGAACTACACCTTGTCTCTGTGTATGTATTTTATGTTTTCCAATTTAGTGTTTTATTGGTTTCCTGAGTGTGTGAATAAGTTGATCTCTGATTCTTGTGCATTCTTTTGTGCTTTTGTTTTCTTTTGGCTTGCCTTGTCTTACTTTGATGTTTTTTTCATAATCTTATCATATTTTATTTTGTTATGTTTTGTTGTTATCTCTTAGAAGTGTGTTTTTCTTTAACAAGAGACAGAAAGAGAGTAGATCCAGAAGGAAGAGGAGAGGAGAGACTGGGAGGAATGTGGAATGTGACTATACCATCAGGACATGTGAGAAAAACATTTATTTTCAACAGAAGCATTTTTTTCTTCTTAAGAAACAGAAATTGTGAATGCCTTAAAAAATGTCAGCAACAATTTTGTTCCAGCCTGATAATTGGCCTCCTAATGCAAGCATTGTTTGAAAGAAACTTTCTGTGAGAAAATGATATATGGACTTCACATTCTAATTCCCTTTTGTTCAGAGCCCACCACCGTTGTATACTTCCCATTTTCCTCACAGTTAGATGGAGACATTTGCTCAAATTGTGGATAACGAATGTGGATTCTACTGATCAGTCTTACACTCAGACCTGGTACATTCAATTTACTTTTATCCATATTGACACTGTTTGATGAAATAGATGAAGCCTTGACTTTTCATTAAAAACAGGAAATATGCAAGATTATTTTATTAAATGTCATATAGTTTGAAATAATTTAGTATAATTATCCAGCTATCGTGACTCTGTTGGAATGGACCAATAATACACCAATAAGAAGATTTAGAAGAGTTCATTGGAGAAGAAAAGAGACTTATTTTTTATGGAGAAGCTAGAAATAACTCAACAATTAAAAAATCCGTGTCTCAGTTTTTCAGTCACTTGATTATACTAGTAGTAGATTTTAAAATGGACTGTAACAAGATATTGATCAGTTTCAATTTTCATGTGTGTGTTTTTAGATTTCAAATTACTTTTGTTTGCAACAAAATATATTTTATTTGTTCCTACTTACTCTGTCTAGCATCTTGCTCATGAATAATTTCACTCCAACATAATAGTCTCTTATGAAAACTCCCAGGGCATTTCCAATAACAAACAAGTGTAAATAAAAATTAAAAACAGAATCTAAAATTTAGATCAAGATTTCATTGTCAGGAGAGTTTATTTTGTGCAAGATGAATATGAGACTAGGCTTTAAGACTCTGTGTGGTGTGTGTGTGTGTGTGTGTGTGTGTGTGTGTGTGTGTGTTAAAACCTCTGAAAGGAAGCTGGAATAGAAGTGTCTGAGGTTAGATGAAAAATATCTGATTGACATGCCAATTTTTTCATTTTTGTTATTAGGGAAATAACTAGTATTAGTGTCTGTTTCAGAGTATTCCTCTCTCCTGATGAAAATCACCCTCTTCTTTGTGTGTGTTTGTGTCTATGTGTTTGTATGTGAGTATGTGTGTGTGTGTGTGTGTGTGTGTGCGCGTGTGCGCTCACATGCATATATATGTATTCTCATACATATGCCGAGAAATCTGAGTAAATGTAAAAATGTACATGGGTATATTGCAATTAAATTCCAAAAAGAAAAATATTGAAGACTTTGAAGCTAATGATTATAAGATTGAAACTTGCTACACTGAATGCATGGATTAAACTATAAATATTGCCAGCATCCTTTAAGCCTGCAAAGTAACTTACTTCAGCTGCCATAGAGTTTTTCCTTATTGCTACTTTTAAGCATTTGCTTCAGTGGAGTACAGGCTGCTGCTGATTTTCTGCTGGTGTAAATAGTAAATGCTGAGGTGCCGCCTCGGTGTTGGCAGAGTGATCAATCATAGACTCACCTTGCAGAGGGTCTTCCCCTACTTGGTGACAGGACATATATCTATGAATGCATATTGCTTTGAAATGTTAGAGGTTGACCTCTAGAATACCAGAAATATGCTAATGAAGATTCTTATATTCTCTTCTGTTTTCTTTTACTTCCCTTCCCCGAAAGAAAACACATGGATCATGTAAAGCAGCAGCCTTAATAATCAGTTTTGAAGACAGGAAAAGTCATGACTGATTTTTTTTTTTTTTTTGGTTTTTCGAGACAGGATTTCCCTGTAGTTTCTAGAGCATGTCCTGGAACTAGCTCTTGTAGACCAGGCTGGCCTCGAACTCAGAGATCCGCCTGCCTCTGCCTCCCGAGTGCTGGGATTAAAGGCGTGCGCCACCGCTGCTCGGCTGAGTCATGACTGATTTTATAATTAAGTGCTGAACAACACTCCTTCTTTGTCTGTTGGAGTTTTCATTGCACCTTTACTAACTCTGTGGCTTTTGAAACTTTAACCACATACTGATTTTCAGATTCTCTGATAAAATAATTATCTTTACCTATGACTTTATATTGTTTCTAAAGAATGTGCATCTATCACATCTTCTCTACACTTCTCTGCCCTCTCCTCTAACAACCATTATTTCTTCAAATTTGTCAAATGTCATTCTTCAGTGTGAAGTGCTCCTAAAGTCAACCTAAACCCTTGTTTTATGTTAGTATTTTCATAGACTACAATGATTGCCCTGTGATTATTAGGACTCTCTCAATTTATATCCATCAGTTAATGTCTCTTGAATTCATTTCCTGTATATATTAGTCTTCTCATGTGCAAATGTTATTTTATTTTATTCTACATCATTTATTTCAGTGACTAGGATGGAAATGAAGTTGGTAATAGTCAGCAATAGGAATTTAATATATTTTAAAATATGCCATTTTTACAAATAGAAAGTATAACATAGAAGTATAGAGAATGTACATGGACTTGGACTGTCCCATATTCAAGTCATAGCTTTTCTGCATATCTGCCTTGTGACTGTAGGCATTTTCTTTTTGGTATCTGTGCTTATTCTGGCAAGAAATATAGTTGTTAAGAGTAAATTTCTAATGGAGATACTGAGATGATGTGATGAGAAAATGTATATGATACGTCATAATGTTCCTGACATACATGAAATGCATATAATTTTTTGTTGTATTTTACACACCTTTATCCAGTTAATAACATCAAACTTCTATTTAAATGATATTGGTATGAGGGATTTTATTTTTTGACATCATGCTCAAGTCCCAATCTAAAGTAGAAAAAATATACATCAAGGACATATTTGTGATTCATATATCCTTTTTGATACATGAAAAAGAAAGACTTTTACATACATATTCAAGTACAAATAAATCTGAGGTTCATCATATTTGCTCTTTCTCTGTAATTATAGAGTGAAGAGAATGGTGGATTACATTGAAAAATTGCAGAAAATATTTAACTACATTACTTGGTCAATTTTAAAGTAAATTGCTATATATTATGCTCAGGAACATTTCATTATCCAGAGTTCTTCTGCAGTAGTATTTTCTTTACATATGAATATACCCATAGATAATTGCAGGTTAACAGCTTGTAGAGGAGGACAGCATAAATCACAAAACCAAGCAGAAACCTCTTGTTACTCTAAAAAATTATTTGAAGACTGTCTTGTCTATAATTACAGTCTACACTCTATACAGCATTACTCAGCAAATGGTATCTTTTGTACTCGGGAGGCAGAGGCAGGCTATTTCATACATTTACCAAGGAAATCCAAAGGCTACTTTTTACCTAAGCCTTATAATAGTAATCACCATTACCATATTAGTTAACTGGTCCTGCATCTTATAAACACTTCATTAAATGTATATGGCTTTCAATATCTACAAAGATTATATAGATTAGTAGTATTCATTCAATATTCACCATTTATCACTCTAGAGCCTATATTACATGATCCTGTATAGAAATTAATATTACTTTATTCTATTGGAAAACGTCATTGTTCTTAAGTTTTTCCCTTAACATACCATTTCTTCCTTTTAGATTCTGCACATCTATTACATGAGAGAGGATATCTGATTTTGTTGCCATCTTTTCTTTTAACATAAAGTTTAAAGTACATTCCTAAGTTTTTATTGTGTAATCAATTTTCTGTAATTTGAAACCAAGGAAACTTTAAAACGACAAAATAATAGTTGAACTGTATCATTATATAAGTCAACATTCTCCATGGGTATGTCAAATCAAGTAGATGCCATAGAAACTCTACTGGTAGTCTGTTTATGCAGACAGTAGGAAGGTAAAAGCCTGTGAAGTTTTCAAATAAGCACAATGATTTTTAGCAATGCAGTACGTACAAACCATTTTAAAAAATAGAACACTGGGTAACATTTTTATCTATTTTACATCTCTTCTTCCCACAAGTGATGACATTACAAATTATGTGCTAATAAATGTATTGAAGAAGCAAAAAATTTTATAGTAATAGACATCCTGTTGAATACAGAAATATGTGGATGACAGATTTTAAAGCATAATTTAAAAAATCTTGCTTAGAACACATTGAAGTGCAACAAAGTGGAATACAGAAATCCCAGACTCAGATACTTTGCAACATTGATGTTCGTTTTTTTTTGTCTGAGATAAATTTATATTAGGTAATAAAATTCACTTACTCTACATGAGTATTACTTAAATAAACAGCAACCCTTACAGAGGGCCAGTTTACATTCTTGTTAAAAGATGTTATCACCATTGTGATTTATTCAGTAATGTATTTAAGTTAGGTCTGGTGAGGGATACTCATATTTCAATAAAAATGATTAATTTTTCCTCCTCTATCCCACAGGAATGGGTAGCCTATCTCAGGCCCTTAGTTGGACAATGGGAATAGATGGGCAACATATATAGCATCCAAATACAAGCAGTATCTAGTGAGTTGAAGGGAGGCAGGGACTCATGGAGATCAAGTTCTTATTTAGATGTATTTCTTATGGCGATATTGTACTAATTCATCTGAAAGAGCACAGACTGTGCATTGGCACTTGGAATTTCATATCCACATTACCAGGTTTAAAGCAGAAATAAAGTAGTCAAGGAGCTCATTATATAGTGTCCTGTTTTAGGGTGTATGCTACTATGATAAAGCCCCATGACCAAAGTCAATAAGTCAATATGGGAATCAAAGGGTGTATTTTAAATTACACTTCCAGGTAATGGTCCATAACTGAAGGAAGTCAACTCAGGAATTTAAGGAGGGCAGGAACTTGGAGGTAAGTACTAAAGCAGAAACTAAAAAGAAGGAGTAAGCTTACTGGCTTACTCCTATGACTTAATCAGTTTGATTTCTTATAGCTTGGTTCCCCCATATCAGTCAATAAAGATTAGGAATGTGTACTATAGACTTGCCTACAGAACTATCACATAGAGATGCTTTCTCATTTCAGGCTCTCTCTTCCCAGATAACCCTAGCTTGCATCAAATTGACATAAAACTAGACACCACAGTTCACATCTACTTAGAGCACAAAAATGAACTGAGAAGAAACTGATTCAAAACATGACAAGTCAACAACAAGGAATAAGATGTGTGATGCTATGCCAATGAATCAGTTCACTTTGTTTTATCTTCTATAGCAAACTTTTTAACTGGCAAATTTGTTTTTATTGGTAAAAGCTGATGAGTTAAATGTATTTTGTTACCTTTGTTCTTTACCCTTTGCTGAAAGAAAACAATTTAAAAATTACACAATTGATCTGAATTTTTTCTTTCCTTAAGAAGAATTCATGGGCTAGCACAAATGTTTAACTTTGAAAACAAAAATGAAACAAAACAAACATTCATATTTATTTCTTTTCCAAATTAAATTCATAGTTTTTGTAGAACTTTCTTCCATACTTTTAGTATCCCCAAGACTGCTTCTTCTTTATACAGAGAATTATATCTCAAAATTATGATTCATGTTTTTTCTACCTAAGCAAAATTTTCCTTTTATCTCAATAACTAATGCAATAGAGAAAATATCTATCCTTTCCTCTTTTACTTTTTAATTTTAATGGAACTGGATTGTACAAAATTTGGTAAATCATAAACATTAATTCTGAATATAGCATTATTCATTCATAATTAGTTCTATTTCATATAGTCTATATTGTACTTATTTATTTATTTTTAGTAGGTTCAGGTCTGAATTGTCTTCTAAACATCAGGTGGAAAAGGAGGCATTCTGGATACATAGAAATGCCCAGTTTATTTTGACTAGAGCATTGTGTGGACCCCAGGACCTAGTAAGATAGCTAGTAGTTTGAACATTATCAAAAGAATTTATAATTAATCTTTAGACAAATGATTTATATAAATTATTCCTTTGGGTTATGAAGGTTAGAATAGTCCTAAGCATTAAGTGACACCATGGAAGCATGATTAAATGAAAACTCAGGGTCAGAAATTTGGTTCAACCTGAAGATCCAAAAAACAAAACAACTAGCCACTGGCTCTACTTCTGAAATGGTGATCTTGCCTCCAGGAATTTCAGAAAGAGATTGTATCTGAGAACTGTCTCACCCAGTTTTATATTCCTCTCTAGGGCTGGAATTAAAGGTGTGCACCACTGTGATTAAAGGCATGTACCACCAATTTCTATGGCAACTAGTGTGGCTACTCTTATTAAAAGTGCGTGTCATTGTGGCTACTGGGATTAAAGGTGTGTGATACCATAATCTTTTCTGTAAGGCTGAACAGTGGGACTGTTTTGCTCTTGTATCTTCAGGCAGTCTTTATTTATTAAAGTACATTTGAAATGTCACAACAACACCTTTGTTGATAAAGATGGAAGAAAAATAAATAAGGATGGATCATTTGTAAATAATATCGTTAGCTGTTCAGATATTTTAACACTCTCTTTTTATATGAGCATCTGCAAATATTTATGCCATTGTTTGTGGATTCCTGGCAAACAAGTCATGGATACATCTAGTACTTTCTTTGGGTAACTTACTGCATAGGAATTTCCTGAGGTGAGAGTGAACTGCTTCCCCGGTGATGGCTAATTATTATACTGAGTGAGCAAGAGCCAGAATATACTGCATCTATATACATCTGTTGCAGCATCAGCAAGCAGTTTGTATATGTAATTTTACTATGTTAAAGTTAAAACCTTCCTTTTTAATTTAAACAGAAAAGGGAAGGAGATGTGGGATTCCCCTCTGTATGCTATGAAAACCACTAGTTAATAAAGAAGCTGTATTGGGCCTGTGATTGGGTAGAGAAGAGCCAGAATACTCAGTTTGCTAGAAATTTTAAAATTAAGTTAAAAAATTGTCTATTGCTGCATTTAAATATTTTAATTGTCTTAAGACATTTAATGACCAAAATACTAATACATCTGACCTTATTATTATCCATGATATAATAACTTTGTGCTTGGAGAAATTTAGACATTAAAAACATTGAAATTATTCACAAGGATAATAAATAAAGAAGCTTTGAATAAAATAAAATCATGAGAAAACAATAAATTAATAATCACATCTATTTGTAGGGTTAGTACTGAGGTAAAATATCAGTGAACTTAACATATTCAATACATAGATATTATCAAAATGTCATATTTTTTCTCTTATGTATATGTAGTTATTATTAATTCAAACTAATTAAAATAGTAAATCAAAAGATTTAACATGAGATATTGGCTACTTAAGAATCTTTGTTATTTTTCCCCCTCTTGGGTGTGCTCTTTTTTCTTGCTTTCTCTTTATTACTGAGAAACACATAAATAAATTATTCAAGAAATAAACATATTGTAGCAGAGGAAGTGACCTAGGTCATGCTGTGAAGCATAAGAAGACAACAGCAATTTAAACCATTGTGACTGATTTCTTGCCTCTACTGGGCAGCTATAATGACTCAGTGCATGTTATGCTCAGGAGCACTAAATTTATTTCAAGGTCATATGA
The DNA here is from genome assembly GCF_903992535.2 of Arvicola amphibius. NCBI lineage: Eukaryota > Metazoa > Chordata > Mammalia > Rodentia > Cricetidae > Arvicola > Arvicola amphibius. The sequence continues at coordinate 129,799,511 of NC_052065.1, read as the reverse complement.
TTCTACAACAAAACAGATTGTTTTTAAAGATTGAAAAACAGGTTAGAAATCAATGACCATTTTTTCATATGAAAAATATTTTCCAAATATTCAAAATGAACCTAACATTCATTTTTTTTCTTTTTTCAGTTTTAATGATTTCATATATGCATATAATGTATTATGGACCTCATTATTCACTCTTATTCCCTCACATATATGCTTACATCATTTCTTCCCAACTAGCCTCCCCTTACTTACTTCTTTTGTTTGGGTATTACACAAGGAGCCACAGCTGTTATGTGTGTGTATTGTATGCAATAATCAGCCATGGGAAAGATGCTTAATGAATTTTCTTCTCTAGCAGCCTATGTAACAACTTGCTACACTATGAATGCTAGCTAGGAAGGAAAATGTATCTAACTAAGTTCCAACTTCATTTCTTTGTGTTTTATATCCAAAGTGTGTGGTAACTTCAACAATAGGATTGTTACCATGTAATTTCAATAGACCACCAAAGGCAATGGCATGAGTCTGTATTGTGTAGATGAGTTCTGTAGGATAATGTTCTTGTATACTGTAAAGATTCGTTAGGTATTGGATTAATCAAATGATGATTGGCCAGGCAAAAAGTATAGGTGGGGAGTCCAGGCTAAGAGAATTCTGGGAAGAGGAAAGGTAGAGAGTTAGTTACCAGCCAGGTGTAGAAACAAGATGAGAATACCTTACTGAGAAAAGGTACCAAGCCACATGGGTAAACCTAGAAAATAATTATGGGTTACTTTAAGTTTAAGAAATAGTTAATAATAATCCTTAGCTAATTGGCCAGTTTATAATTATTCATCAGCCAATAAAAGTAACACATGTACAGAAGAGCTTTCACATTATGTATGTATGTATGTGGGTAGTTCACCACATCCTGTAATTCTAGTTTTAGGGGATTCAGTATCCTCCTCTAGCCCCTATGGGCACAGCACTTATTTGCAGCACCTTTCCAACAAATACATACATATATAAAAATGAAAATACTTTTTATGGAAGAGTTTTAAAATATTAATCTAGTCCAGAGAGTACAAAAATAATGAAAATTAATAGAAAATAAAACATGAAAGAAAGCAAATAAAGCTAAAGAAAATTAAAAAATAAGTGATTTGTGTAGGATGAATTGAATATTAATGATAAAACTGGCAGAGTTCCATGTCTTAATTTGGAGTTATTATTACATTAATGGTGACACCATTATCTTTAACACTATGTGTTGCATGTATTAAATAGTTATTTAATAATATATATGTGCATATATATATACATATATATTATGACTGAGAATGGTAATGTTATGACAAAATTATTCAGTATGCAAGAAAACGAAGAGACTGTATATGCATATGAAATGTGCTTGCAGAATGATTCACCAAAGTATAAATAAACAATTAATAAAATGTGAGAAAGATCAAGAAACATTAGTCAGCATTTAAAATTCAGGAAATTATGAGATTTTATAACATGTATGAACCAATATTAAGGGTATACTGATAGATAAAAATGATGGTCACAGAAAGGCAAACTTTCTTTAGTTTCACTTGTGTTAATTATCTAGAGATGTCAAAACTAATAAAGAAAGAAAGTATCAGGGCTGCTCTCAAGAGTTGAGGGGGTAGAAATGTGAAACACACAGTTTGTTAGTTATAACATTTTGGTTTTGGATCATGAAGAGTTTCTGGAGTTGGATTATGGTGAAAAAAGAATAATGTTGTAGATGGACATATTACCAAACTTTCATTTAAAATAACAATGGGTATAATGTTCCTTTTTATGTCCTTTTATGTCTTATTATTTTTTAGATTCTTTAAATGATCCAAATATAATAATTTCCCTGTTCACTTGCTCTTGTCCATGGTACCATAGTTATTCAAATATTTCGTAGATATGAGCTATGTGTGTATATTTAGCAGATAATTGTCAAATCTCCCAAGAGCACTGGCTTGCCGATGTCTTCATTAGTGAACAATTTGCATTTCTTTCCACTAATTGCTCTAGAACTAAAAAAAAAAAAAAAACACATTTGACACATTTATGTCAATTATTAGCTTGGGATTTCCCAAACATCGAATGAAATTCCCATTGAAAGATGATGAATAAACAACAAAAACGTTGATTTAATTCTACATTTGCCACAGATGGTGGATTTGCCATGTTTAAATAAAAAGAAATTGCTAGAATATATTGAGTGTGCTTTATGAAATTGAAAAAAATAGATGTTTTATAGGTACAATCTCCATTAGTTCACCTAACTACTATTGAGATGTTGTAATTTTTTATATATTTAGAGACAATTGGAGAATCTGAAACAATACCTTGACTGAAATTAAATAGCATTATAAATAAAATCTTGTTTCCCCTCTTTTAATAGATTGCTTGTAACAAAATTCCAATGATTATATCTTCTTATAGTTTTGTTTTATACACTGTTTATTCAGTTGTAGGTTGATCATATTAAATGTAAAGCATGATGAATTTCTTATCTACCCATGTACTATTTTTACAATAAAAATTAACATGCATTCCCAGAATCTTTATTAGTCCTTCCCTTTCTCTCACTATATGCCTGGAAACTTTCATCTGCCTGACGTAAAATTAAATGGTATAAATAATGTGAACTTTGATCTTTACATAATTTTGCTTTGCTGTGTCTCTCATTCTTATGACAATATTATATTGACTGAGCCAATCTATGCAACAATGAATTGTTCCTGTCTCTTTAATTACTTTGAAGAGTTAGTATAAAACTGGTTTTAATTTTTAAATGTTTTGGCATAATTTAATAGAGAATTCTTCTGCATGTGTAGATTTATTTTTCAGGTTAAAAAAGAATACTGAGTGTAAACTTTCTCTGATGCACATTCAAATAACATACATTTCATTATAGTGGGTGTCCCAGCAGAAATGAAGTAATCAACTGTGTCTCACTGAGCAAAGGAAACCTTAAAACTCACCTCCTCAGTGATACAGTTTCTCCAATAAGACCACACCTATTTCAATAAAGTTACATGTCCTAATAGTGCCACTCCTATAAAGGTCATTTTATTTCAACCCACCACAGTATGTTTGGATCAATATTCAAATCTAAAGTGACCCTTGGATTTCCTTGGTAAATGTATGAAATAGCCTGCCTCTGCCTCCCGAGTGCTAGGATTAAAGGAGTGCACTACCACTTTAAAGACTTTTTTAAAGGGTCACTTTAGATTTGAATATTGATCCAAACATACTGTGGTGGGTTGAAATAAAATGACCTTTATAGGAGTGGCACTATTAGGACATGTAACTTTATTGAAATAGGTGTGGTCTTATTGGAGAAACTGTATCACTGAGGAGGTGAGTTTTAAGGTTTCCTTTGCTCAGTGAGACACAGTTCAATTCCTGTTGCCTTAAGATCAAGATGTAAGTACTGACAACTCCATCTCCAGAACCATGTTTGCCTGCAAGACTGAACCTCTGAAACTGTAAACCACCATCTATTTGTAAGAGTTGCTATGGTCATAGTGTCTCTTCACAGGAATAGAAACCGTAACTGAGACCCATAAATTTTAATTTTATATTCTTTTGTATGTTAATAGCAATATAGATGTTAAATGATATTCCTTAGTCTAATCTTTTTCAATCTTCCAATGACTTTGCTAAATTAATTTTATACCCATTTCTTTTTTGCTTTTGTGGTGACCTGATGCAATATAATTCTTGATCTACCTAGTTTCATAATATAATGTTCATAAGAAATGTAAATGTTGTATTTCTTATCAAAAGGAATAAAGTAATTCAGGGAAATGATCATTTTGTATGTCTAGGGTGGTTGTGTTAGCAATTAATATACACACGTTATGCTTGAATTTTAATAGTGTAATATTATTAATAGGTATATCCATAATAATCTTTTTGATATTTTATATAACATAAAAATTATCCCCTTTTGCCAGGCGGTGGTAGTGCACTCCTTTAATCCTAGCACTTGGGAGGCAGAGGCAGGCCGATCTTTGTGAGTTCGAGGTCAGCTGGTCTACAAGAGCTAGTTCCAAGATGGGAACCAAAAGCTACAGAGAAACCCTGTCTCAAAAATCACACACACACACACACAAAGAAAAAAATAGCCACTTTTCATCTTATGAGAAAATATGTGAGGGGCATTCTGTGCTGTGTCTCTTACAAAGCAATTTGGAATAAAATATTTTACTTTTTATAGAAATATCAGTTTCATCAACATCTTCAAATGAGCTACACATGAGGTCATAATGAGGCAACATATGGGTTATTCATGTTTCTGAGAAATATATTTGCTTATTAAAGTTTATTCAGCAGTATAATTTTAAATGTATAGATTTTATGTTTTTTTCTTAGTATTTAAGAATTTATCTGACAGTTTTAATGGCAATATTTTGTACATACAAAATATTTTCTCCTGTGGAAACAGAATGTCCTAAGGAATTTACTATTTCTAACTAGATAAATGTATATTCATTTATCTAAACAATTCCAATAAAATCTATGCATTATAAGTAAACATTTTCTAAATTTTAGGAATTGTGTTTAATATACTGAACAGCCTAAGAAATCTACATTGCTTCTAAAACAGTTTTGTCACATTGATGGAGGATATAAACATTTTATGCAGGCAAATTCTTATCTACGTCTAGGCAATATCTTTATAGTTTATTAAAACAGATGTTCTAATGGCAATACATTTTTTCTATTTTAAATAATCACATGCTTATGGTTAGTTTGAATGTAACAAAAGATATTTACAGTAAAGCCTTTTCCTACAATACCCTATTAATTGTGTAAAAGACTTTTCAAGTGCATTATATAGCATATTTCTATATGAAAATAAACAACTCAACATAAGTACATGTTTCTAAATTTTAAAATTTTTAAAAGTTTTTGTGAGATTTTATTTAGGAATTTAATAATTTGAATATGACTACCAATACAAGAAATATTAATAAAGAAGATTGAAAATAGGTAATCATTTTATAAAGTATGACAATTCTATCTTCTACATTATTTTATATTCATAGTCCAGTTTTCTTATTATTTTTTTCATTGTTTATTTATTCATTTCCTTCCTTCAAAGAAAGATCCACTCCCACTTGGCTGATGTATGCTTAAACTCCACTAGCAAATTCTTTTTTCTGTGTTTCATTCTGCCTTCATGTGTTCATTTTTATTTATTTGCTTAACCTCTAGACTGAAATCAATGTGCAAAAGAGGTTGGTGAGTACTATTAATCATATATAAAAATTTATATTTGATTTGGTACTTTTATTATGGCCAGGTAAATCATTAGAATACTCATTTGAAATAGGCATTAATTTCCCAATATACAGATAGGAAAATAAAGTCTCACATACATTTATTATTATATATTAATATTGTTTTACTTTATTTTTTTCATTCATTATTCAATATTTATTATGTGCCTACAATCTTTGCCATATTTTGTGTTAGTTCCTGGTTAAACATGATGTGTTAAAGAAGAAACTGTCTTTGCTTTCATATAATTTAGTTTCAAAAACAAACCTTAAAGAAAAGATGAAAGAAGTATATATGAAATTATAATAATTAATGAAATACAAAAAGTATCTTTCAGCACATCAACACTTACATGAAGATGGAGAGCACATTTCCTAAAGGAGTGTCATATAGTCTGAAATTTGAAGAACATATGAAAAGTACCCTGTTTTAAATTTTTTAAAAAAATGTAGCAGAATGAACATTATACAAGAGTCTATATGAATTTGCTAAAAAATAATTCAATGGAATAGACAGGTATAAAATATTACATTTGGAAAACTTTTGAATAACTTACAGGCACTCTATGTGAACAAATGTAGGCATGAACAATATACACCCCAGGCGTCATAAAAAAGAAAATTTCTTCTAAAATTTGAACATCAAATCTAGAAAAATGAATGCATATTTTAAAAGACTGTACTAAGTACTTATAAATCAATAATTTTATTACTGAACCTTATACCTAACCAATAATAAATTTTAATGAGGATTTAAAACAGAATATAAATTGAAATTAAATATTAACTGATTACTCACTTAACCAATATTTACTTTTAAAAGTTTCCAGTTGAGTTCAGAAAAAAAATCTTCCTTTTACTTTAAATATAATCTCCACTGACGATTGCAGATTTTTCTATATCTTCTCATTTCAATGGCTTATGACAAGAGCAAATCATGTTGCAATAGAAACTTCAAGGAGTGGGTATCTAGCCAACAACATAGAAAACAAATGAAGGGTTCTGTATACCTGTTGACCTGTCTATTTGATATTCCTTATGTGTCTTTTATTTTAAAACTGCTGTTTATCCTTAAGATATTCATAGAATAGATGAAACAGACAAGGATAACTGATAATGACTTGGTAAACAGATTTTTATTGATTTTCTTGACATCAAAGCTGTGTATTCATCTGTAAAATTATGATGCTTGATAGACATGGAAGATTTGTGGTAGGTATGTGAAATCAATTGTGTATTTGTTTTTATATGTTATATAACATTAATTTATTTTAGTGGTTCATAAATACCTTAGTTTACAGGTTTGTTTCAGGATTTGTATTTGGGTGAGTAATATGTCCTATGAAATTTTAACTCTGTCATGGCACTTATAGTTTATCCAATTTATTATTTACCTCGATATCATGAGCAATGCTAAAATATTTTTAAATTAAAATATAATCACTTTATTTTTAAATTAGAATATAATTTTCTCCTTTTTCTTTCCTTTCAAATTCATCACTTTTGACCACTTTCTTTGAAATTGTTTCATATTAATACATATAATATAAATATTATATTCAAACTAATATGTTTATATAATAATATAAACAATATAATTTAAATACAACTTCCTATGTGTGCATAATGTTACTTTTATTATACAATTTTAGGGATGTCCATTTGCTATTGTATAATAAATTTGGGGACTCTTCCTTAGGAAAAATGTTTTCTTCTTCTCTCAGCATTTCTTAGCTTCTTGTAGTTTTTTTATGTATGGCTTGGACTAGGTGAGATTTCAACGTTGCATAAGGTTGAATCTGTGGAAAGATTATTACCAATAACACTTATGCAGGTCTTCAAAGAAAAAGAGCAGATGGGCTATAAAGGATCTGGTGATGGATGGAGATAGAGACAGAGACCCACATTGGAGAACTGGACTAATTTCCCAAGGTCCTAATGAAGAGCAGAAGGTGGGAGAACATGAGCAAGGAAGTCAGGACCGCGGGGGGTGCATTCACCCACTGAGATGTTGGGACAGATCTAATGGGAGATCACCAAGACCAGCTGGAATGGGACTGATGGCGCATGTAATCAAACCGGACTCTTTGAATGTGGCTGACCATGGAGGCTGACTGCGAAGCCAAGGACAATGGCACTGGGCTTTGTTTCTACTGCATGGACAGGCTCTGTGGGAGCCTTGTCATTTTAGATTCTCACCTTCCTGGACCTGGGGAAAACTGGGAGGACCCTGGACTTCCCATAGTGTAGGGAACCCTGACTTCTCTTTGGCCTAGAGAGAGAAGGAATGGGAGTGTGGGTGGAGGGGAGGGGAGGGAAATGGGAGGAGGGGAGGAGATGGAAATTTTTAATTTTAAAATAAAAAAAAAAGAGAGAAAAGAAAAAAATGTTCAGCTTGAAAAGGTCTGCTCTGCATTGAGATGAAGGAAATGTACTCTCAGGACAAGACATCATTTTGATAATCTTTCAAGTAGTGAAAGAGAATCTAATGTATTTTCTGCTTCCAGAAAGCAACTGAATAAAATAGTTAATGTTACTCAAGGGGACATGGGTTGATCTCTAGCTGATTTTTACAGTGTCCTTCTGCTTCCTGGCATTAGAAGCATGAAAGATGCATGAAGAAAGGAATCATGATTTATTCCTTCAGTCTCAGAGATCATCTGATGCCAGAAATTTTTGAAAACATAGAGATAATCAATCAACACTAGGCACTATACAATCCGTTAAGAATTTTTTGTCTCTCCACCTCTCCCCTTCTCTCAGCCCTACCAGCACCCTTGCCCCAATGCTCCAAACTTTTGCCCAGCGATCTTGTCTGCTTCCAGTTTCCAGGAGGATCTATATATGTTTTTCTTTGGGTTTACCTTATTATTTGGTTTCTCTAGGCTTGTGAACTATAGGCTAAATGCCCTTTGTTTATGGCTAGAGTCCACTAATGAGTGAGCACATACCATATTCATCTTTTTGTGTCTGGGTTATCTCACTCAGGATAGTGTTTTCTATTTCCATCCATTTGCATGCAAAATTCAAGATGTCATTGCTTTTTTACTGCTGAGTAGTACTCTAATGTGTATATGTTCCACACTTTCTTTATGCATTCTTCCATTGAGAGGCATCTAGGTTGTTTCCAGGTTCTGGCTATTACTAATAATTCTGCTATGAACATTGTAGCAGGGTCGGAGGAATTTGGAAATAACCAAAAATAGTCCTTTTAGAATAAATCAGTTTTAATAAAAGGAGAGAGTGGGATACACTTACAAAACCAAAGCTCCAGCAAAGCAGAGAGTCAAACGGGAAAAAACAGGGTGGCTATCCCCAACCCGGTTCTTTTTAAGGGTACCTCTCTCCCCTGGGGCAGCCAAGCCCCTGAACGCAGGGATTAGGCCAGCTGCCCCAACATCTCCCCCTTTTGTCTAAATAAGGCAGATTCAGAAACCAAATACAACTATATACAATGGGAATAGATCATATAAAATTACAAGAAGTAAACAATATTAGGCGAGGAACATATAACAAAAATTTTACTAAACATTCTACTTCAGGAAGTCTAAATAATGTAGAAGGTAGCTACAATTATCTAATCTTCAACCCCATCAAAGATCTGAGAAGGGAAGTAATATTACTAAAGCAATCAGGAAGCACAAACGAGAAATTTCCAAAATGTGCAACAGAAGACAGAGACAATTGACTACCTGGGCAACCACACGAAATCTTGTTAGCAATGTTGAGGCAACCAACTTTGGCTGAGGCCTGATATAACCTGACATACCATTATACAACGGCAAGGAACCTTTTGTAGAACTATCCTATCCTGTCTTGGCAAGATAAGACAATTTTGTTTTATCCACTTATGGATATTTTGTAGCTTAGTCAGTAGTGGAGGTATGGGCTTCTCTTTGCCCAAAGGCCAGTTCTGCCAAGAAGAAGACAAACTCCCAGTGGAGTGTCTTTGGTGCTCAACATTCTCTCGGGAGTAGAGCATTGTTGCCAGGAGTGATTGTGTCTCATAAATACAAAACTCTAGGTTAGATTAAAGGCCATGTTCTACAGCTCTTCAAAGAGGTCGAAGATGATGCTATCTATACTAAATACAACCTCTATGTGTCTAAAAAACCTGATTATCCTAAATATAAATATGACAAACATATAATTTTCAACACTTATCTAACTGTATGACTAATAGAATAGACAACTGTGCAATAAATGAAGACAATGATTTCCAAATGTAAACAGGGTCATTACATAAATAATATCTGAGGTAGAAATGTACATTGCAATATAGTAAACAATGTCATTACATAAATAATATCAGAGGTAGAGATGTACATTGCAATATGGTATACAATGTCAATATAAAAATTGTTTTAAACATAGATAGGATCATACTCTCATACAATGTTCAATATATCAATATACAAGAATCAACACCCATATAGTTTTTAAAAAACAATAACTCACAAAAATCAATTATTCCTTCAGACCACCAGTTAATCCCTCCCCCCTTTTTTGAAATAAATATATACATATACATAGTTTATACTCCTGAGTCCATATAAAGCCTTCCTCAACCCCTCAACCCTATACCAGCCACCAATTAGTGTTCCTAAACCTGAGGGTAAACTTTGTTGGGGGGGGGCGTCGTCATCTAAGATTGCTTCCAGCTGACATAGGGGCGACTTTTCTTCTCAGGGGGGTCCTATGAAAGCAAATGATGGTAAAATACCCAGGGTAACATTTCATCTAGGAAGAATGTGTCTAGCCTCTGAATATTTTGAGGAAATCCGGCCAGAATGTTGTCAAAAATGTGCACTATTCAAAAGTGTTCTGTGCAATTGGTACTAAAAAACAGGCCAAATATTAGCGCTACAAAAACATGACGTCATAATAACCAGTTGGAGTTGATGTTGTGGGGCCCCGTCTTCATCCTGGAAACTGCAAAGAATTCTGAAGAAAAAATTTGTTGTTTGTTGCGAGAAAGATAAGCATTATCTACAAAGACACATACAGACATATACGTGCATATCTTCAATGAAAGGTGCATTAAAGACAGACATAGATATGAGGGAAGGCAAAGAAGGCAAATATATTGGTACCATTATTAACATTATTATTATAATTATTCTGTCTCATAACATGGCTCCTGACCTGAGACAGAAAATCTGAGAAATCTTTTATAAACAAGCTTGGAATTGGAGAGGGACTGGGCCAGAGTCCAACTCCAAAAAACCAGCTCTAAATATCTATAAAGAACTGCATATTGACACACATTCAAAAAATTGTTTTTCATACTCACGGAGCTTACCCAGTGTTAATGTTGATCCTTGATGGGTTGCAACTGGTTTCCATCCATCAGTATTTAAGATATCCAGGGTCCCTCGGATCCTTTGAAGGTGAGCGTCTTTCTGTAGAGATAAGAAAAGAACCCTGCCCCCAAACTATAGTTCTCTTACCATCAGTATGTTCACCATCCTTGTGCATGAATTGTTATTCTCCTTTTCCAAGGGGCTTCTCCTCTTGCCCCTGAACGCAGGGATTGGGCCAGCTGCCCCAACAGAACATAGTTGAACAAAGTGGTTTTACAAGTTTGCATTCCCACCAGCAATGGATAAGTGTTCCCCTTACTCCACATCCTCTCCAGCATAGGTTATCATTGGTGTTTTTGATTTTAGCCATTCTGACAGGTGTAAGATGGTATTTCAACCTTGTTTTGATTTGCATTTCCCTGATCACTAAAGAAGTTAAACATGACCTTAAGTATCTTTTGGCCATTTGAACTTCTTCTGTTGAGAATTCTCTGTTCCTCGAATATCACCATAGAACCTTTGTTCAGCAATGGATGGAGATAGAGACAGAGACCCACATCAGAGCACTGGACTGAGCTCCCAAGGTCCAGTTGAAGAGCAGGAGGGAGAAGATGAGCAAGGATGTCAGGACCCACAAGGGACTGGTCCACCCACTGAGACAGTGTGCCTGTTCTAATGGGAGCTCACCAAATCCAGCTGGACTTGGACTGAACGAGCATGTGATCAAACCAGACTCTTGAATGTGGCTGACAATGGGGGCTGACTGAGAAGCCAATTGATAATGGTGCCAGGACTTGTTTCTACTGTATGTACTGGCTTTTTGGGACCCTAGTCTATATGGATGCACACCTTCCTAGGCCTGGATGTACAGGGTAGGGTCTTGGACTTCCCACAGGGCAGGGTACCCTGCCATTTATTAAGACTGGAGGGGGAGAGAGGAGGGTGAGTGTAGGAGTGGGAATATAAGTAGGGAGATATAAGTAGATTGCTTTAGTTTTTTTAAAATAGCAACCCTTTCAAATTGCAGTTTTCATGAAAAATAATCCATAATACATGAAAGGAATATGAGAAATAGTTTTTCATGAACCATGTTATTTATGTATTATATTTTGTTAGCTATTTAGCATTGATTTAAAAATAATAAATGCAGAAAAAACAGATAAGTTCTTGCATAGCGATATATCTTCTGCTTATTCTGCCTAAATATTTTAATTATTGTTAGGAATGAAGAACTTGGTGCTGATTAATATTTTGTATCATTTTATTATTAAGAATTATATATATTTTTATATATCCAATACTGAAAGCTATAGAGTTGCAGGAGTGGGTTCCCTCTTCCTGCCCCATGGGTTCTGTTGATAGAACTTTGAACATCAGACATGGCGGCAACTATCTCTACTCACTGAGTCATCTCAACAGATCTTTTATTGAAAATATTTTATAAGTAATATTGCTACTTATTTATGAGATACAGTATAATAATTTAGTATAAGTATATAATATATAATGATTAATTTAGCATAATTTTCAGTTTTTATATCCTCAAAATACCACTTCTCTGCATTAGTAGATTTAAAACCCTATTTTTATATGATTTACAATTAGTGTAGATTGTAGTTTTTTTCCACTGCACTGTAGAACATTAGAATGAATTCTTGTTCCTCCTCATGGAATGCTATTTTGGTATTTCTTTCAGACTTCCTTATTCTTCCTCCAGTTCTGTCCTCTAATAACCTACTATTATAGTCTCTAAGAAATAGATCAATTTTTATCACTTTAGAAAATGACTGAGACTATGCTATCATTATTCCCTGATTGTGCTGAAAAATATCAAAATGGTCCAAAGATCAAATTAGTAGAAGAAAATGTATAGAAAACGCTTTAAAAAGTAACTTTCTGAACAGGACTTTGATGACACAAGAAATCGAGCTTAGCAGTAACATGCCATAGTATGTGAAATTAAAAGTTTTTGCAAGATGTATCACTGAAAGGACTGCATTCAGAAAGGGAGGAATTTTTTTGGAAAGGTATACATCAGAAAAAAGACTAATCTAGAGAGCATTTAAGGGGTTGCAAATCTAAGCAATAACAAATCAAAACTGCCTATGAATGAATAAACTGCTATTTATAAAACAAAAATAAATTAGCTTAAAATGGTTTAAAGACCCACACATAAAGCAAGAAACTGAAACTGTTAGAAGATAAGGAGAACATTTATCTGGATAAGATTGTTTGAATAAGTCTCCAAACACATAAAATGAAAAGTAGATAAACAAGTACTTTGCACAGCACTGTGGCTACAGTATAATTACCTTTTTCTGCGATGGTTCAGTGATGTTATAAAGTTCAGGTTGGATTTAAGTGTCAGAAGTATTAAATTTATTCTATAAGGTTTTATTTTAAAGATTATTTTTCAACTCTAAAAATTATGAGCTTTATCATATTGTAATTCTTATTTTGCTTATACTTTCATCTATATAATTCTGCATTTTATTTTCATCATATGTAGGTTTCTTTCTAATTTCCTACTTCTTAGTATGACAAGAAAAAAGAATGAATTTTAGACATCATCATTGTACATTGTTGAGTACCTGAATTTTGATGCCTTCTCAAAATGGTATGTGTGTGTGTGTGTAGGGGGGTTAGCTGTTTAAATATTTTTTACATCTATATAATGCATTCTAGTAACTTTCTCCTCCTATCCTTTTATATCTCTTCCCTTCCTCACCAGCCACAGCCCTATCCTTTTCAGTCCCTTTCTCAGATTCGTGCCTTTTGGGTTTGCTTTATGATTCAATCAGTAACTCCAGGGTATCTGTGAGAACACTGGACTTGAACTATTATTTGGAAACCAGTGATATTATGTTACATAGGATTTTAAGTTACTTAAAAACAAATTTCTTTTTAGGCTTTCTACATACACAAGTTAAGCAAGATTCTGAGATCACTTAGGCTTTACCCACTGTTTAATCACAATTATTTTGAGGTTTCTAGCTAAGACTCAGTATCTACCAGTCTTTGTTGTGGTTGATTGGAATTCAAAACTGGCTGTGTCTGATACAAACTTCAAAAACTGCTAAGGTCGTCAATGTCTAAGATGTTTTTTGTCATCGAACATAGTTGAGCACATGTACTTATGGTATGATTGAGCATCCTTTGGGTATATACTCAAAAGTGGTATTGCTGGGTTTTGAGTAAGGTTGTTTCCTAAGCTTCTGAGAAATCGACATACTGATATCCAAAGGGGCTGTAGCAATTTGCACTCCCACCAGCAATACAGGAGAGTTCCCTTAAAGGGGACTTTTCTCTTATATATGCCATTACATTATAATTATCTACTCTATTATTTCTAGACCATTCTTCCTCAAATTATGCTATTTACTTTTTTGGTAAAAAAAAAAAAGTATAGTGGGCTTGGTTCTCACAGTTTTTTGCTTGTTTTACAAAAGGCTGTAGGCTCACAGTTATCAAGGGTTAGTGTTTAGCAAACTTGTTTCTCTCAGGTTGGCACAACAGTTCTGAACTGCTTTTTCCCACCGTCTGAAAACAATTCTTTCTTCCATTTTGCTTTTCAGTTTTATTCGAAAAGGGGAGTAAATCTGGTATCACATAATCTACCATGGCGAGAACAGAATAGAACCTTCTTTGTAAATGACTAACTTGTTCTTTCTTCTTGAATGCCCACATGTATTTTCATTTATCCTTGAGACTCAGCAACTCTTTTCTAGATAATGTCTAATGCTGAATGTTCTGTACCATCTTATCCCCTTAAGAAACATTATATCATTTTTAGCCTCACATTCCCGCTGTTGTTAGCCTTTATAAGCCTTGCTTCATTCTGCAGAATAGTCATTCCGGGCGAACTGCATAACTTTTGTCTGGTCTTCAGGTATTTCTCTTAACATTTCAATATCCATTTTGCTTTTATGTGTTATAATCCTTTTATGTTGTTTTCATTAAGACTTAATGTATTTTCAGGAATGTTAATATTTAATTTAGTTTCTTCTAATGTGATTATTTATTGCTTATATACTTGCTCATTTTTCATTTACTTAGTGAGTTCTGTTAGTTTTCATTTACCTGTTTCATAGTTTAATTAACCTTTGTGTTATTGCAGCTCCTTTTCTCATCATATAACTCATGCTATTTGTGTTTATTTTCCTTTGGGAGAAATAATTGTCTTAAAAAACATTTTATTCTTAGAATGTGTGTTAATCACTGTTCTCTACTTCCTTTCATTAAGTTGCTTTAAATATAAATAATTTGCCTCAGTTTTTCTGAATAGCTTCATGTTTATTCAGATTCCATTATTCTCTTTGCATTAAAGTGAATGCAATGATAGAGCGATGCCAGTATTCAAGTTTAGCTTTGTTGACTACATTTCTCATGACAGACATACCTTCTAGTTGAAAAGAATCTCTTTTTACCAGCGTTCAAGTTGTGGCCTATTCACAGTAAGTCCCTTTTAGCTTTCTTTTGTGTTAATAGTGACTCTCCGTCTGTCTCTCCATATCTTTGTCTCTCCCCCTCCTACTCTCTCTCTTTCACTCTACCTTTCTCTGTCTCTGTCTCTCATGTGTGTGTGTGTGTGTGTGTGTGTGTGCGCACACACACACGTGCACATGTGATATCTATCCATGCTACTTCAGAAAATTTCAGCTGGATACAGGTTGAATCATATATAAATATATAGTGAGTTTCCTTCTGCAGGCTCAAATCCTGTGTCTTTCTTCAGTGTAAGTATGCTAGTCTGGGTTTCTGAATATACAATCATTGCTTATTCCAGTGTATATAATTAATGAAAATACCATTGAATAGAATAGTATGAATAACAATGATTTTTGGAGAAACTGAAGATTGAAGTTTAAAGGAGTGTGTTTTTATCTGTGTATCTTCATCCTTATTCTGTCTTATGTTTTGCAGAATTTCATAAATATGTTTCAAATTTTGGAGACCATGGCTATGATTCTTTCCTCTTGTGGCTCTGAAGAAATAGCCACCCCCATACACATCCTCTGCTTTGTTTTATGTGGATAGTAGATTTTGTGCATTGGTTAATTTTTAATCTTGTATTTTAGTTTCTATTCAGAGATTTCTATTTATTAGTTTTATTTAAATTTTAGTAAAATCATTGGGTTATTAGGGAAAAATAAATTTTGTCCTATAAATAAAAAAGTCATTTATACTATTCTACTACTAAAACAGTTCTCCAAAATCACTTGTGTAGAATTTCTTCAGAGCTTTGGTTTACTACCAGTGATTAAAACTTTTTAAAAGGAAAATCAGCAAAAATGAGCCATTCTTCAGATGAAGGAAATTAAACAGTAGTTTCATAACCCTTTACAATACATGTCATCTGTAGACTAATACGGACTTCACCAGGAGTATTATAAAATTGCATAACCTTAGACCCAAGTTCAGATACAGTAAATTAACATTGGCTTTTAACAAGATTTTTGTTAGTTCTTTGCATACTAAAATGAGAGCAATGCTACCATTACTAAAATTGCTTTCAGAGCTCAGCTCAGTGAAAATCCAGGTCTCAACATTTAATCTTCAATTGACAAGCTGTTTGTAAGTGACTGCAGCCAAGAACAATAGTTATGCTTCTGCCTCTGAGGGAAAAAAAAAACAGCAATGTGATTTCTATATTTTATCTATTTCCTTGTGATAAGGCTCCTGCCATGCCTAATTTCCAGATAACCACATGATATTACTTAACTTGGAGTTGAAAACCGATGTGCACAGTCTGTTCTCACATGCCTGTGTAAGCTGGCACCAGCATGCTACTGCTCAGAATCAATTTATTGTTCCTGTCTAAACACAAGCTCCCTTTCATTGGTTCTATAGTACCTTGGTGCATTATAGATGTGATTCATTTTTAATAAGTGCCTTGATGACTGAATTAAAATGAAATATTAACTTGATATTAAAAAAATAATTTTACAAATTTTACTGATTTTTTAAGAATGTTCATAGATGTATAAATTGGATTCAGATGAAAATATGCACCAACCTTATCTAAACCACTCCCAACACTACACCTTTATACCTTCTCCATATATTAGTTATGATGTCTTAAAGTTTGTTTATGGATTGAGGATTTGCCTATATTTTGAATTGCATAAATAATGTAGCATATTACATCTTAAAATAATGCCTTTTCTCAAATAATTTCATTCTTATTTTACATGGAAATTTTACATCTCCTATGGAACAAGATAGTCATTTATAAAGAATATGCCTGGCTTAGTCACATGATAAAACTCATACAGAGACATAATAAAAGAAGATAGACAAAAGTCCAGTCTTCCAAAATTGCAATCATGATTGTTAATTGTGTCAAGGCCATTTGATAGAGAGAAACTTATTTGACTCCCTGATAGAACCACAGTTCCTGGGCGTTTTCTAGAGAAGTAATGGTAAGAAAGTTTATGCATTACTGGATTGATTGAGAAAGATTTATATTACAAAGCTTATGACTGACTGTTCTGAATTCCTTATTTGCTTAAGATGGATCCAGACATTTAGTTAGGTATTTGAAAAACATGTTCATCATGCACAGAGAAGGAATTGAAATGGCAGGTAAAATATTTGGATCCCAAAACCTCATTTTTAATTAGCTAATTAATTAATTTTCCAGTCCAATTACTTTCCCCTCAGTCTTTCCTCTCTCTCTCTCCCCAGCATGCCCTGTAACCATTCCCCTGCATCCACTCCACCTCCTTTCTCTTCAGAAAAGGGCAGACTTCTAATGGATATCAGCCAGAAATGGCATATCAAGGTGCAGTGAGACTGGGCACCTCCTCTCCTATTAAGGCTGAACAAGGTAACCCAGGATGGGGTGTAGAGCTTTAGAATCAGGTAATAGAGTCACAGATAGCCCATGTTTGCACTGTTGGTAATCACACTAGGGACCAAGCTACACAACTGTCATACATATGGATAATTCCTAGGACAGTACTGTGCAGACTCCCTTACTAGTCAACAGGTAGATTAGAGAGAGATGCCTATATATTAAGTAACAATTTTTCAGTTCTTATTGCTCTTTGCACTCTAAGCCAAAGTGTTTTGTTTAAATGTTGATTTTTATTACGTATTTGCTAAAATTTTCATTTCTGGCATTGTGTGTTTCTTACTTAAATAATTCATCTATATCTCCAAAAACTCAAATATATTTTAAAGTTTTAAACCTTAGGTGGAAACAAAATGTGCTTACTTAGATATAGACTTTTGCACAAATTACAGTTAACCTTCAGGAAGCAGTAGCAGCCATGGTGGCTTGATCTTAGTTGTGAATTTTGTAAGTCTTTGTTGTATGAATTTGGTTAGACAATATGTCTGATCTGAATAAACAAAGTGAAAGAAAAAAACTGGATACTTGATTTTAGAGATTCACTTCTCTTCCATAGATTCTTAAAACAATTATTATGTAATCTTTATGAATTTTAAAATATAATGAATAGTTTTTATGTCAAGTGCTAATAATTAGAGCCACAAAATGCCTGATGATGCTGTTGACATATACCCTGGATAAAGCTTAGAACTTAAAGAGCTCACAGGTCTTATACTTCCAAGCATTCAATATATACAGAATGATAGGCATTCGGCTAAATGTATAGAAGAGAGCCAGCCTTGGATGCAGTGAACTTGGTCCTTACCTTGTTGACATAGATTTCTTTCCCACCAGGTCCTACATCTGTTTAGTCCCAAATAAACACACAGATGTCTATATTAATTATAAAATGATTGGTCTATTAGCTTTGTCTTCTTCTTAACTCTTATAACTTATATTAGCCCATAGTATTTGTTTGTGTTAGCCATGTGCCTTGGTACCTTTTTCGGCGAGGCAGTCACATCTTGCTTGCTCTGTGTCTAGTTTCCTCTCTGTCTAGAAGACTGCATAATGAAACTTCCTTCTTCCCATAATTCTTATTGCTCCTCCTCTACTTCCTGCCTGATTGTCCCATTTATACTTCCTGCCTCACTACTGGCCAATCAGCATTTTACTAAAAATAATAGAATTGACAGGATAAAAGACCATTGTCCCACAGCATTACCTGAGGGAGGCCCTCCCATTTTCACTTATGTATAGGAAATGCTATAATGAGAGTGTTCCATTCAGCAATAATAATAAATATATCTGAATAAAGCATTAATAATAAAGCAGGGTTCCCTGTAATGGAATCAATAGCTGAGCTCTTATGATTGTTTTGATCTCAATTTGTTCTTTATGTATTTGTTCTTTGGTGACTAAAAAATTAGGATCAATAAATATGCATATGTTATAATAAATTGAATAGCTTCCATATGTCTTTGCAATTTTGAAAAGTGTGCTCATGGCAAAATAATAGATCTTATAATAATTTATGATATTTTTAAGGCTTACAAAGTGCTTACAATTTCTATGCTTTCTTCACAGCTTTCTTGGAAGATATACATTCCACTCAGAATTACAAAGTTAGAATTCTAAACATAGTTTCTTTGTAAAAGTTCCCTCGGTTTGTGGTGACAAAGGTAAGATTTAAACCTTAGTCTTTACATTTTGTTGTGTGACAGGATCCTGTTGTTGAAGAACAAATTTTTTAGGTCAGTGTTTCTAAAACCGCTGGTAGCTGCAGTGCTAAAAATGGGCATTCCTCCTAAGATGTCATGTGGAGCTGACATCCAAAATTCTCATACAACTACAGTAGTGAAACCCATGTGTGGTTTACCCATACATACTCTCATGTTTTTTTTCTTCTAGAATTAAAAATACTATCATGGCTTACTTAATGACAGGACTACATTCTATAATGCATGTCATTATACACACAACACAGAAAGTACTGGAACGAACTATGATAATCTTATGGTGCTACTGTACTTCACAAGACTTATAATTGACCAAAATATCACAATGAAATATATGTCTGTTATAAAAAAAAGTGGTTAGCCAGGTGGTAGTGGAACACACCTTTAATTCCAGCACTTACAAGGCAGATGTAAGTGGATCTCTGTGAGCTTGAGGTCAACCTGGTCTACAGGGTGAGTTCCAGGATAACCAGGACTATACTGAGAAACCCTGTCTCAAAAAAATACAAAAAAGTAAAATCAAACAAGTGATTTATATAATCTTTATCTCAAATATATTAGTTGTATTTGTGTTATATTTACGAAGTCGTAAATACCAAAGTCTTAAATTTCTCACAATGTTAACATTTTTGATAGAATTATATGTATCAGTTTATGAATGAAATACATTACAAACATATGTGACCATGTTATTAAATTTTATGTTTATATTTACTCTTCATACTTTCATATGTCTTGTTTTATAATTATAGTTATTACCATCATTATTTTATTATTCTGTATATAACATACATGTTTACATCTGCCTTTATCTATGCAATTTGTATTTTATGCTTTCATGCTTTTATCAGTATATTTTTATCCCTTTTAATATATTTATTTGTTGTGTTCACATCCATGCATACAATACTACAAATGCATAAGTCCAAAATACTTGCAGTAGATTCTCTTTTTCTTCTACCATATGAGTCCCAGGGTTCTAACTGAGGTTGTCAAATTTGCCTTTACCTACAGAGTCATCTCACTGGCTTCTGCTTAGTATAGTTTTACCTCTGGATTCTTTAATTATATTACAACTTCAAGGCTTGTTCTTGATAATCCTTTTTGTCTTGATTTTTAGTTTTATAAATAATTTTTCTTTTTTTATTAAAAAATTTACTTTTCATTTTACATACCATTCCATTTTCCCCTCCCTCCCCTTGTCTCACCCCTTGAGTCAGATTAGTGACTACCCTAATTGTCATCATAGAACCTACATCCAGGAACAGATGGGATTATAAGATCATAAATACACTTCAAAAATATTTTGTATGTATAGATGCATTTATGCATATGCACTACACACATGCAGTTCCCACAGATGCCAGAGAGGGAGACAGATCCCAAGAAACCTGAGTTACAGATGCCTGTTAACCACCATGTGGATGGTAGAAATCAAATCCTGGTTCTTTGGGAGAGTAATCAATGCTCTCAATTGTTGAACCATCTCTCCAGACCTGCTTTTTATTTCATTTTTTTAACTAAAAGAAACATAATGTGTGAATATGCATACACTAAGTATAATTTATATACTTAGTTAATCTTAATATCCATCTTGAGAAATACTTTTTAGACTTACAAAATATGATAATCATAGACTAATTTAAAAATAGCGCATCATCTACATATAATTTTTATTGCTTGATAAAAACATTGAGAGATGTGTGGGTATCTTTATTCTTAAAATAAAACGATTCAAAAGAAGTGTATTATGCTAATATTATATAATCTCCCTGGAACCTACTCTATATAGTGAATATACATGATAAATTACGTGGTGGATTTTTTTCAATAATAATGTCATAATACTTTGTTAAACTAGTTAAACTCACTCCAACCTTGATGTGTTAACATGGTGATATTTTTAATATATTTCAAACTCAATGATTCAGAGGTGTCTTCCTTAACTCAAATGTGAGATTGAATATATTAAAAAGTGACATTCCTATGTTTTCCTCTGATGGCTAGTTACAAAGAACATGAAACATCACTGAAACTGATGTGGGTATTAATTAGCCTGGTGTTCATATAAGAATAGCACAGAGATCTTTAAATACTATGTTGTGTAACAGCTTTAGATAGTTTTGTTTAGTTTATTTGAAGTCTATCCTGGATACTAGAAGCTTTTTTTTAATGTTCTCTCTATTTCTAATTTTGCAGATGTCAACCTTATCTGTACATTTCATTGACTTTGGTATATCTTTAAGTAAGTATCTAGATAAACATAATAAACTAATAACAACTAAATTTTAAAAGGAGAAAAATTGAGATCAAGACTTCCTTATTAACTCTTCCCAGGTTATTTTAATAAGCAAGTACACCGAAGAACCACTTCTCTAGCATGTTACTATAAAGACTTTAAGTCCAACTTGAGTATTTTTCTTACTAGTATATTAGGTACATTGGGTAACTGGTAGAGACTTGAAAACTAAATGACAGAACTTTTTTTTCAAAAGTATAAAAACACCTAACAGTAGATTCTTTTATGAAAAACTAATGAAAGCACATCAAATATGTACATAAACTTGGCTCTTGACCTCTGCCATGGTTTAAGCTCATGTGACATAGCCACTTAGATAATCAAAATTACAAACTTAAAAAAAAGTTTAAAAATCCCTCATGTTGGCTATTTTGTACTTTTATGAGTATGTGAGCCATATGAGAGTGTGTCATGTATGCATAATGAGCCACTGAAAAGTCCAGAATCCCTTAGGTTGGTCTTCTAAATGTTTAAGATACATCAGTTAGAATAGATGATTTTATATAATATTAATGTTTAACAAATCTTTGATTTAATTATTTCATCTATATGAAATGCTTATTAGCTCATATTATCTTTGTTACTACATAACAATTTCAGTTTAAGTCTTCTATCTACATTACCTATGCACAGAATGGAAAATTCCCTAAATATGAACTTCAAAACAGGTCTTGAAATCTTTATGTCTCATATTGCCTATGACAGGTAATTTTCATTTTTTTAATGTCTTTATTGTTCTTAAAAGCATAGCATAATGCCTTCCTAATGTTCTCAAAATGCTTTTGTAGGTAGTAAATTAGAGTTTGACCTTGTGGGAGTTAGATGAGAATGGAAGATTAATGGCAGCAAAAGGAACAAGTAAAAATTTTCTGAACTTAAAAATGATCATTCAAGTGGTTTAAGTAGTGTGAATTTGATCTTATACATGAGATAATTTCTAACTGAAATAAAAGTAGAAGGAATTCCCTTGTAGGAATTAGGCTACCTAGGTGTTGCAATAGAGTGGTCAGTGAAGATTAGCTTTCCCTCTCCTACCAGCAGTATAAATTGATTAGGACATCAAATGAAGCACAGTATACAGAGTTACATTTTATCTTATAACTAATAATACTAGTTACAGAAAATTAATAAATTAGACTGTCTTTCATGTTTGTTCTAAATTTGGCATGGTAAATGCTATAGTAAGTACTATTTCTGATTCATATTCAATCAACATTTGACTCAATTATTCATTTTCATTTGCTGGTTTACTAACATTGAAAACCTTTCATTGTGAGTTTGGATCTTATTATGATACAGGATGAAATTAGTATGTTAGCTTCTTTATTACTTAGAAGAGTTGATTGGCATGTGATACTTATTAATAGCACTTTAGAGTTGTAAGGTAGTTTTATATCTATATTGGAGAATCTTTAAAATATTTTATAAGACAATCTTTTTCTACTTTACAAACAATGACAACATAAAATCATAGTTGTTAGGATGTTGTCCAAGATTATATGGTTATTTAATGTAATACAATGTCATTAGTTCTTTAATTATACATGTAGTTTTATTTCAGAAATGTCAAATTTATTTTAATCTAATTAAATATAAGTGTTTATTGTCTTTTATTATGTAAAATTATCTCCAGCATACATTTGTTCTAATCTCATTATTTTCATTCTATGGTTCCATATGAGATTTAATATTAATGAGTTTTCTGTTGGTAAAATATGAGGCACATTTAAGGTGTTATATTGTATTATTTGTGATCAAATGAATTGGACAAATGTAGCATTATAAAGATTTACATTTCTACTTAATTAGTAACACAACAACTTATTTGACACACAGTTTAGTACATTGTTACAATTACTATAAATAACCTGAAATAATTAACTTATAATGAGAAAAGGTTTGGCTAACAGTTTTGGAAAATTCCTGGCCTTTATATAAATAGCAAATACTACCTCCATTGCTTTGAATTTTTGGTAAGCTAGCTATCATGGTGAGACTATGTGGGTTAATACAATTTAGCTCAAATAGAGGTCATAAAATAATAAAAATGAACTGAGATATCATAAACCTCTTCACAGGGATACCCTCAATTACTTCAAGATTCCTAACCAGGCCATACTTTTTAAAGTTACCAACATTGTCCAATACCATCACTAGGATGATGAAGACTTAGATACCAATTAGTGCAAAAACAAAACTAACACACTTTAATGAATAGTTAATTAAGATGTGAACTTAAGTTTGCCCATTAGATTTACATAACATTCTTTACAATTAATTTTTTACAATAAACTCTAAATAAATAATTTACAATTATTTGTTAATTTTTATTATTTATGTGTGAGTGTTTTGCCTGAAAAGCAGTGAAGTAACATCATAAACAACTCAAAGGACTTTCAACAATTAAGTAACAAAGAGAAAACAATGATCTCTTAAAGGAAAATGGGAAAAATACTCAAAAAAGCACACAAAAGTATACATAAAGTAAAAAAATAAGGTAGAGGATATAAATATCCATTATTTCTAAAGTAAAAGTGACACTTATTTTATGTATATATTGTGTTTATTCTTATTTTTATTTTATGTGTAAGGGTGTTTTCCCTGTGCCTCATATGCATTCCCAGATATTAAATCTCCTGGGACTGAAGTTACAGAAGGTTTTAAGTTACTTTGTAGATATTGGGAATCAAACCAGGATTCTCTCCAAAACAAAAATCTAAACTATTGAACCATCTGTTTAACATGTGTGTTTAAAATTTTAAAAATTACTTTATTTCTCTATGTGTATGAGTATTTTGCAAATATGTCTGCATACCATGTATAGTAAGTACCCACAGAAGACAGAGGGGACATCAGATCTTGAACTGTAATAACAGATGGTTGTGAACTCCCTGGCAATAGAACCCTCACCTATCAGCAAGAGAGAAGGTGCTTTTAACTATAGACCTATGTCTCCCTGACTACCAATTCTCTTTTCATAAATTTACTCTCTACATATAGTATAAAATTGATTTTTGTTTGTTTTTAGTTACTTTGATTTTGAGACAGAGTCACATTATTTAACGACTGTCCTGGAATTTACTATGTACACTAGGCTGGCTTAGAACACATAGAAATTTCCCTGCCTCTGCCTCCAGAGTACTGGACCTAATGGCCTATACCACCATGCTATGCTCCCAATATAAAATTATTTAGTAGTTTTTTTGTTAAAATTTTCTTGAATGGAATGGGTTAACATTCATGTGCCTTTGTATTGTTCTTTTATTATGAACAATTTTAAGCATGTATAAACTCAGAGGGCCTAATGTGAGGAACCCATATGGCAATATAATTCAGATTACAATATGCAATTTTATTGCCAGTCACATCAGATATATTACATTGATTCTCTGTTCCACATTTTTAATAAAATAATACATGTAAAAGAACATTGTTCTTAAATATTTTAATATATCCCATTATAGCAATAATCTAAAATAAAATTATACATTTTGGGTTAATTATAGAGACAGAAATATTGAAAAAACTAGTGCAGTGAATTCTTTCCTAGTTTCATCATTTATTAGAAACATAAACTTAGAAAAAAGCATAACCTGTTGCCTAAATTCATTCTTCTGTAAAATGAAGATTAAAATGTAGTGTTGAGCTGTGGGCAGGCCTGTTTTTCGTCCTTCCCTGCTCCCGCACAGCTAGCTTTACACCCGAAATAACAACACACAAACTGTATTCATTTAAACACTGCCTAGCCCATTAGTTCCAGCCTCTTATTGTCTAATTCTCACATCTTGATTAACCCAATTTTAGTAATCTGTGTAGCACCACGAGGGGTGGCTTACTGGGAAGATTCTAGCCTGCATCCATCTCAGAGAGGAGAGTCATGGCGACTGCTTGAGGCATCTGCCTCACTTCCCTCTTTCCAGCATTCTGTTCTGTCTACTCCACCCACCTATGTTCTAACCTATCAGGCCAAGCAGTTTCTTTATCAATTAACCAATGAAATCATCAGATAGATAGAAGACACACCTACATCATTAAAATAGTGTTATTGTGACATATACAGGAAATTAAATCTAAATTGTGCTCAGAGTACATCAGCTTTCATTATTAATAGAAGCAGTAGTAGTGTTGTCATTGTGTTTGATAACAAGTATTTCAGGCCTGGAGAGATAGCTCAACAGTTAAGAACATTTGCTGCTCTTGCTGAGGACTGAGGTTTAATTCCCAGCACCCACATAAAAGCTCATAGTTATCTGTAACTACAGTTTCATTTCATCTGTCAGCCTTTTCTGGTCTCCATAGGCACTTCAAGCACTTGTATACTGTGATACAGGCAAGCAATACACCCATACATATAAAGTAGAAAATAATAAAATATTTAATGAAAAGAAATTTTAAGTAAATACAGTAGATGCTCTTAAATTATAATCTTAATTTGGTGATGATTTCAAAATGTGGTAGTTTTTCCTTAGAGATAATTGTCTTCCAATTTTCACTTTATTTCTACTTTGGTGTTCTTTATTTTGTTATTTTTCCCTGTTCCTTTAAAAACTCATATTTTACTTTCTGATAGTTAACTGTTAGATGTCCTTGGGGTTGTGTTTATGTCATCTTCTCATTTCACTATTTCCCTGAGTAATCTAACTTGCAAATTTCATTCTTGAAAAAAAAACTTTAAATAAGTTTTTCCAGGCTAAACTTTTCTGAATTCCTCATCTCATGGTCATATACATATATATTTTTGCACATGCGTCCTTCAGGCATGCCACTCCTGACAAAGCTTTTGACCAAGCCAAACAGTTTGTTCAAATATGATCATGATCTATTGAGCTACAGAAGTTAGAATCCAAAAGGTAATCCACTCCTAGCTGTTTGAAAAGGGAGCATTAGTTTGCTACAGGGATGCAGGCATTGAGAAGCTACCTGTGCTCCAGAATTTGACCCTATATGTGTGCACATTACAAGCAGCACTAAGTGGACTCTGTGAGTTAAAAAAAAAGAACACATGAAATCAGGAGAGAATAGAGGTTAGAGGTATAGGGAGAAGTGGGTCAAGAAAGGATGGGGAGTGCATATGATCAGAATGTGAAATTCTCAAACAATGAAAAACATGATTCTAGATCCATATTGTTCCCACTCTATGAGTGTATTCTACATTACAGAGTCAAGTCTCATTTAGTTTCAGTATAACTAGAACCTGACAATTTTTTTAACTCTACTGCCACCATGACCCTTTCTCACTTGCATGCTTTAAGAAACCTTGGTAGTGTCCCCGCAGATCTAATCTACAAATTAAACTCAGAACAGATATGGAATTTATTATATTGCCGACTTGTGGATTTTATACAAAATGCAAAGATTAGGCTTCTAAAGATTTGTGATCATGTAACAATAAAACTCACAGATGTTACAATATTTACAATTTTTTAGATGGATTCTTTAAATTCTGTAACTGGCTTCTGTATCTTTCTGATTCCTGTATGTTTACAGATGACCTTTGGCCTAGAGTTGTATGCTCTTTCTCCACTTGGGTTACTATGGCTTCTCATTCTTTGCTTGTAGTTGAATGCTCCTTTTCAAATAAAATCTGTTTTATAATTTTAAGATTAGGTCCTTCAATTATATTTTTCATTTCATCTTGATTAGCATTTTCACAAAGAATATAAAATGTTAATATAAGTACTGCATTTATAAAGTCTGGAGCATGACAAGTAGTGATTAAGAAACTATAATTACCATTAACATTATTACATTGTATTATGAGTAGTTTTGGTTGAAGGTCATAAAAATGTGAAGCCTTATTAAATATTACTAGCTCTACATTTGTGATGACAATGATTATTATCACTGACATGAGAAAATAGCTATACTGAAGTCTCTAACAATAGCCTAGCTCAACCAATGCACATTATTCACTAGGTAAATTCTGTATATTTGAGTTTCTATTAAATCTTTTAATAGGTAAACTAAAATAACTTAGGTCAAACTTTATCTTCAAAGGGAGAATATTAGTTTTCTGCACTGCAAAGCCTTACATTGTGATGGTTTGAAACAGCAGTGATCAAAATAATTGCACTGTGCTTTCAAAGTGTCTGTATATTCATATGGGACCTCCTTCTACACTCCAAGGGTAATTCTCTTCAAGCTTTGCTTCAACTTTGATCAAACAGCCTTAAAAGCCAGTCATAGGAAACAGGTCTGGTTATTTCATTGTCATTTATACTAAACCCAGAGTGTATTTTCTCTTTGTAGATTCATTTGAAATTCTGCAAAACTGTCATAGGGCTGTAGACAGCCCTGATTGGCTAAGCCCTGTTGCTTACATGCATAATAGCTCAAGAAAGCTCTCCAGCTGTGGTGAAGGATATTCAAATCAAAGATCACAAATCACATAACTAGAAGAAAGAAACACTTGACAAAACTTTGATACCACATTCTTTTGCCTCTAGTTGCTCCTACTCATTAATAGACCTATTAGTTCATGAAGAAGTCAAATTCAAAATAAAAACTGAACTCTAGTGTTTATCTGTGTGACCAATCATCACTTTATCTCAGCATACTATATCATTCCACTCTCAAAATTATTAATACTGTTGTCACCAAATACTAAAACTTTTAAAGTATCTCTCATGTAACCAATCATTAGCATAATCTATTTTCTAAAATTTTGTATTATTTATCTCCATATGTCTGGAGCAAGAATATGGCTTCCAAAATTCCCAGATCTATTTTAAAATGAAAGTAATACATATTCTGACTGCCTTATCCTAAGCTATTTTTGTTGTTGTTGTTGTTGTTACAAAGTTTTATATTTAATGCCATGATCCATGCTGAGTTCAATGACTGGGATGGGAATTGATTTTATGCTTAATAATGAATAGGCAGTTGCTCATGTACATTTGTTGAAAAGACTAGTCTGTCTTGGTTGAACAATCCGTGTAAGCATCTCAAAATGTGTAGTGTATATTTGTGAGGTCTGTTTATCGAACCTTTATTAAGTTCCATTAATCTAAATGATTACCTCTCTGGTAATAGCATAGTCTCTTGATTACTTTAGTGAAAAAGTAAATTTTAAAATATGAATTGACTTGTTTATCCTCATGTTATTCTTCTTCAGGAGATTTTCTATAGCTATTGGTGCCATTGCCCTTTTCTGCATTCAATTTAGAATGACCTAAAGAAAAGTTTTTTAAATTTTAATAGGAATCACATTGAATTGAGCCTTTTACTAATTTTACTAAATTGTCTTCTGATCTATAAACACAGAATTTCTCTCTTACTTCTTTAATTCACAATGTATTTTTATCATCAAGATTTTGTTCATTTTGTTAAGCATCACTGTAGAATATAATTATATTATTAATTTCATTTCCATTTATATGAACTAATACTGAACTTGTATTTTTAGGATTAGGAAAGTGTTTTTGTAGATTTCTTGAACTTTTTATGTTGATAATTATTTCTTCTTCAAGTAGAGATTGTTTTATTTCTTTCTTTCCAGTGTGTATGCTTCTTATTATTTTTCTCATCTAATTTCACTGCTGAAAATTGATACATTAACAGCTTCAATAACATTTTACATAATTGTCTTCTTCCAGTTTGAAATGTGTTATATCTAGTTTCTCACCATTAAGTATAATGACAGGTATCAGGTTTTACACAGATAATTTTTATCTAGTTGACATTTAAGTTCTTCCCCTCCAGTCATAAATTGATGGGAGACATCATGAATGCATGGTGATTATTTTCAACTGTTTTTCTTTCATTTTCAGATATTTGCTGTTTGTATGGTAGATTATATTAAGTTCATTTAGAATAACAAATCATACTTACATATCTGAACTAAATCTAACTGGCAACACTTTCAGAACTATGCTTAGTTTTTCTTTCAGGATGTTGTAAAGTAATGCAATTATAGCTTATTAGAAAAAATAAATGGCAATACTATTAACATTAATTTAGAAAGAAAAACAGATTTTTTAGGTATATAATTTTTGAACATGTACATTTAAAGTAAGCTAAACTACCATCAAACCAATGAAGAAACTAAGATTTGTGGGTATATCATTTATTTATTGCTATATGTAATTAATATAACATTGGATTAAATATGACACATTTCTTTTCTAAGATTTTCCTGGGTATCAGTTAGTCCATTTCACATATTACAATAAAATGTTCAAGTCTCAATAAGTTTG
Organism: Arvicola amphibius; assembly: GCF_903992535.2. NCBI lineage: Eukaryota > Metazoa > Chordata > Mammalia > Rodentia > Cricetidae > Arvicola > Arvicola amphibius. The sequence continues at coordinate 129,769,858 of NC_052065.1, read as the reverse complement.
TCAAGCAGTAATTTCATAGTTCTGAAGGTTTAAAGGGAATGCTACAAGCATTGATTTTGCTCTGGTGAGAACTTTATGTTAGTAGTTTCATGATGGTGTTAGTGCATGTTAGAATAGACCCCATATTAACACAGGCAGTCAGAGAAACCAGTGTGCCAAATAATCTTTTCCAAATTCACAACCCAATTGTAACTCTCTACCAAAAAAATAAGGTTCTAGCTTCTAGAAGATTAATGTTTGAAGATTAAGTAATATAAAATTCACAGATTTAACAACAGATTCCATAATCATTTAACTGTAAAATTAACGATTAATTGAATCCATAATAATCCAAATTCTTAAGTGTCCCAAAGTTACTCAAAATTCAAAACCAAAAGTTTCCTCTGAGATTAATATAAACTGTTTAATTATAATTATTTATGAAACTAAAAATAGCCTACTTTCAAGTTTAAATGATTGGATATGCATAGAATAAATACCTGCTTTACAAAGAGAGGAGTAACAAATACAAACATAAAGTTAAGTTCAAAATCAAACAATTGTAAGCCAGAGTTCTGGGTACACTGAGGTAGGAAGTAGCATACATAAGAACTTTTCCCATCTCTTTGTTGTTATTAACATGTTTATCAACTCAAGATTTTTTGGATAGCATTTCACACTGCCGTTTTTTGAACTTGGGTGTTCCATGCAGCCTCAATCCCATGTTCCCATTAAACTTGCATCCAGAATTTCAAGGTTTTCTTTTGAAATCTTGGTGGAACCTGTCATAAGTATATAACTGTTCTCTTGTGCTCTTGCATAGCCAGTCTCTTGTATATGCCATAGAGCTCTATGCACTAAATAGAAAGTTTAAACCAGGCAGCGGTGGTGCAGGCCTTTAATCCCAGCAGAAGCAGGCAAATCTCTGTGAGTCCGAGGCCAGGCTGGTCTACAAGAGCTAGTTTCAGGACAGGCTCCAAAGCTACAGGGAAACCCTGTCTCGAAAAACCAAAAAACAAACAAACAAACAAAAAACAAACAACCAAAAAACAACAACAAAGCACGTTTGAATTGTGACTTATTGGCCATAGATCACTTTACTATTTTATTAGCTTATCAGTTATTAATGAAGTACAAGTGGCCATGTTATAATGGTGTGCCACTTCTGCTTGGAATTAATGGAATTAATGGTGCAGGCATACATTACCACTTACTTGGGAGGACGAGGCAGGAGAATCAAAAATTAAAAGTTTATAAGTGTTACAGAGTGGGTTCAAGGCCAACCTGGGGAATATAGTGAAATTTTTGTCTCCAGATGAAAAGTAAAATAAGGGCATAGCTTAGTTATAAAGAGAGATTGCTTCAAGAGTAAAAGGCCCTATTCCAATTACTAAAAACAAAAATCTCAGACAAAAATCAAAACAAAACAACAAAAACATCAAAGATATTCCACTTTTTGCTCTTATTTAATAAACACTTTCCTTTATAATTTTGAAAACCTGAAATATCTAGTTTTATTGCAAATTTTAAACAATTATCTAGAACATTCACTCATTTGTTTCTGTAATACACATTTACTGACTGCTAATCTACAACAGTGAATTGGTAAATGCTAGTAATACAGAAATAATTCAAACCAAGCTTATTTATTCATGAGAATTACATCATGCACAATAGATATTTTAGTAAAAAGATGGCATAATGCAAATTTGATTGAACTATTTTGATGAAATGAAAATCTAAATAATAATAATAATCTCTTAATTATCCACCATTTTGAGAAGACTGTATTTTTGTATTATAATTTTAGTTACTTGCCTCATAACATATGAATACTTCTTCAAGTACCTTCACTAAATTTACTCAAAAAGAATATGCATTAGTCTTTGGTGGATATGTTTTTCATAAGCCTATTTTTATACTTATAGATTTGTATTAAGTTTACATTAAAGTTTTTAATTTTTGCATTTTACTTCAGCAAATGAATTCAAAGTTGAATAAACAGTAGGAAAATTTGCATGTTCTACTGTCTTTATGTATATGCTCATAAATGCCATTAATTTTAATTTTAATTTAGTAGATTCTTTCTGAGGGTTAGAAAGTCACTGATTTTGATTAAAGGAGATTAACAGTATATGGAAATTTAGTGTTTATATAATATGGGCATGATATTTTTGCATTCCCAATATAGATGGGAAATTTCATTATTACTGGGAAAATATGCAATAAAAATAGACATACATACTTTGATCTTTTACATAGTTGGTAAATATTGTCCATTTTCCAGTGCTATGGCAAATGGCCTTTCCCTATGTTTCTAGAGAATAAATAAATTCTAGAGAATTTTATAGCAGGATTTATGGTTCCAAGATTCTGCATCATATGCTCAATTGTTGTAAGGCACAAATAGAACTTTGCAATAGAACTTTGTAAAACTCATCAAACTAATTTTAAAGGATTCCATGATAATTTTCAAATGAAATTATAAGATATTCTCTCTATATTGTATAGTATGTATAGATAGATAAAATAACAATGCCAAATATGGTAGGCATTGCTTTGTCTGCTTTCTCCTTTTTCATGTGTCAGTATAGTTTAGCAATTACCAAAATAATTTCTGTTCTGTTACTAAATAAAGGTAACACCACAAATGTTGTATTTCATTCATCATAGCAACCTGACCTTCTTTTCATAATGTTTTACAATATAATTCAGTAAACTTGCTCATTTTATTATAATTTTCAAAATATTATATACCACTAATAATTCCTTAACAGTGGCCTAACTGCAAACCTAATATATGTATATTAGTTGACATTATTATAATACATCCACTACTATTACAATAGAATTTGATTCCATGTTTAAATACAAATTTAAATATCAATCTACTTACTTTTAGGTTTCAGTTTATTTCTTACAACTTCATTTAAGTAATTGAATGTAGAACTTCAGAGGATACATATGATATTAACAATTATAGGTTTATATTTTATATTTATTATCATTTATGCCATGTATTAAATAATATATGTTAATGTTTATTATTTTATAATGCAAATTTAAATAAAATATAACAATATATAATGTTTGTTTACATGCATATAGAGATATGTCATAAATTTTTAATCATAGCTTCATTATTTATTTATGAAACTAAAAATGGGTTTACACTAAAATATATATAAATGAATCACATAGTCTACAAATGCCTTTTCATACAAACATACATACACACATAAATACAACTATATAGGTTTGTAAGTCTTCTGAACAAATGTCAATGATTACAGACATGAACAAACACAGAGAGTGTTTTAAAAGTTCAGGAGTGGGTATGTAGTTATCACTGCTATCTTTAGATATAGCATATGCTTTACCTTATTTCAGGCAATGTAAGTGAAATGGAACCACACATCTTTAAGTGATGTGACATAAAACATAGACTATACTGTGATGCTTTAAGTATGCCTTGTTACATGCACATGAAAGTTTACCTTGTGGGGCATTTACCACCTTCCTCAAAATATTTGCTTACATAAATTTTTCAGAGTAAATAATAGCAAATGAAAATCCTATAACACCAACAAAATTGCTTTTATTCAGATTTATACACCTTTTGCAAGTCAAGTAACAGAAACAAGAGTGAGACTTTCTGTTTGACCACAATGGTCCAAATTACTTGTGGAGTATTAATAATCACCATTCATTTTTTTTGTTGTTGTTGAAAAGTTTCCTACACCATTCCTCAAATCTTTGAACCCATTTTTTTCTATTAGTTTATCTCACTTCTTTAAAGGTTTCTACTTCAGACCTCCTCAAATTTTGGCCCAGCTTCTCAGTTATTTCATTTTTCTTTTGTTCATTAAGACTTTTTTCTTCACATGTCTAGATATAGTCCTTTAACTAGTTCATTGAGTGGTGAATAATTTACCAATTTTATAGAATTTATAAATAATACCTATAAAACTTCACATTGTTGTAAATTTGTTACTTTTTAAAAGTAGCATATCTTTTGTTTTGTGCATGATTTTTGTTCGTTTTGATCTATTATTAATTAGATTTATTTATTTATCTTACAGTTTGACTGTAATTTCCCCTCCTTCCTGTCTTCCCATCCCACCACCTCCCCTTCTGCCCATCTCCTCCTCCGTATCTTGTCAGGAAGGGTATCACCAAAGCATGGCACATGAAGTTGAGGTAGGACTAAGCTCCTACCCTTTTATTAAGCCTAGGAAATGCAACTCAGTATAAGGAGTAGGTTCCCAAAAGCCAGCAAAAGCATTAGGGACAGTCTCTGCTCCCACTGCTAGGGTTTCCACAAGCAGACCTAGCTATACAACTGTCACATATATGCAGAAAGCCTACCTAGGTCAGTCCCATGCAGACTCGTTGATTGTCGTTCCAGACTCTGAACTTCTATAAACCAAGATTAGGTTAGTCTTTTCTGGAGCTTCCCCTATGTTGTCCTTGACTATTGTAGCTCTTATGGTCCTTACTCCCTCTCTTCAGCAGGATTCCCTGAGCTAGCCTTAATGTTTGGCTGTGGGTCTCTGCATCTGTTTCCATTAATTTCTGGATTAAGTCTCCCTGATGAAAAGTGGGATGGAGACAGGTATGCCCTATGTAATCTTGACTGTCCTGTAAGTCATTGTGTACTCCACCAGGCTGGCATAGAACTCACAGAGATCAACCTTTGTCTACCTCCTACGTGGCAGGATTAAAGGTGTGTACTACCACACTTGACAGTGCTGGAAGTCTTGACTAATGGTGCTGAGTAAATGAATTCATTAGCTAGACACCCACAATCTTCTCTTATGAAGTATTATATTTTTGCTAAATTTATTGAATTCCCAGATTTCTCACAGTGGAATTTTTAAGGCACATTATGCTAGTTACAATTTATTTCACTGAAATGTGGTTTACATATATTTTCTCTCAGTCTGTGGTTTATTGATTTAATTTTCCCAACTCTGTCATTTTCAGAGAAAATGTTGTAAGTGTTGATTGTGACAAGCTGTGTGGTACATTACTTTAGGGTATGACAATTATGCATAATTAAATGTGATTGACAACTCTGTAGTGGAGTAACATATATCATGTATGGCATGTACAGTGACACTACATGAGTAGTTTTTGCTTAACTGCATGTAGAAAGAGGGTTCCTCTAGAAGACACATATATTTCCTCCCATCTCTGCCCCTGTATACAATCACTACTCTTCTTCCTAGACTACATCAAGGAACTCTCTTATAACTTCTTTGAAGCAAATATAAGGAATTAAAAGGAATTTCAGAAATTTTTCCTAATTCATAGGCAAAACTGCAGTGTTATATAAACCAAGAGAGAATAGATTTTAACACATTTATGATCACCTCCATAAATAAAAATTATAATTAATTTAGCCCAAACTGTTTCCTTGGCAGAAATCTGTTAACTTATTGCTGCTATTACTTTATTTGTAATTTATTTATTGTTATTTGTTTTTGAGGAATCTAGCATAGCAGCACAAGCTAACATAGTAATTTTATTCTTTCTGCCTACATTTCTGAAGTAGTATGATTCTAAGTGTAAGTCACCATAACATACTATTACTGCTTTGTTAGTGGCTTCATTTTTCCAAAGATCCCTAGTTCTTTCCAAATTACAGCAAACCTCTAAGAATAAACCCAGTATATTTTCTCTCCTTGGTATTTTCTTTTTCTCTTTTTTTAAGATGTATTTTTAGGTGTGTGTGTGCATATTTGCCCAAATTTTTACACTTGCCCACATAATCTAGAAAGCAGCATGAGATCTTCCTCCAGAGCTAGAATTCCAGATGTTTGTGGTCTACCTTTGTCGGTGTTGGAGATTAATCATGGATCTTCTTCAAAAGCAACAATTGCTCTTAACTGTTGAGCAATCTAACGAATCCCTTCATTATATTTTATTATGAGTCAAGAAAATGCTTATTTGAAATAATGTTTGAATTCAATGAAAATCATATGTTTTATCTTTTCTCAGTTATATATATATATATATATATATATATATATATATATACACTACTTTTTGAATTGTATATATGACCCTTGAATTCCCTGTTTCTTTCCACTTCCTGTGTAGCAAGGGGTGTTTGTCAGTGGGATGAAAGACTAACTTTGTAATGAAATGAGGATTGTTACATATGCTTATGGGTGTATTTTTACCATTAAATCAAGTCGTATGATTATGAAAGATTTTATAGTTGCTGTTTTATTTATGATACAGGGTCTTACTATGTACCACAAATGGACTCTGATACTCCTGACCTTGCTTCTTAGGTAGTAGAATTACATGTGTACAAACCTTATGTCTGGAATCTTTGTACTCTATAGATTCTTATTCTTTCACACAACGTAGTCCCACCACCAATGTTCAAATCTATTTAACTAGTCTCATATATCAGCATAAGGTTTCATTATTTTGGAACTATTTTTGACTTCTTTATGAGCTACTAATATATAAGTAGTTGATAGCATACAGAAAACTGTAGGTAGTCTTTGAATTATTTTGTTATTCTTTTCTTTTGATTTATTTTGATATATGTTTACCTTTTCTTTTGCTGTCTTTGCAGAATCTGTTCCTAATACTGTGATGATAGTGAAACAAGGGATAGAAACACAGAGTAAGGAGAGAAATAATTTTAAGTACATGATTAGAATTAATTACTTTGTTATATAATCACTCAGTAGAGTACAAGTCAACTGAAATTATGAGTAAAGATACGTGTGTGTGTACAAGTTATAAGCTACCACAAGTTAATGGAATTTACAAGTTTAATTGTCAATTTAAAAGAAATAGAAAAACAACTTGTAATACCAATTTTTGTTTGTGTCATATATTAAAATTTATAATAATTGTATAGATTTATGTCACTGTGGTTTTTATTTATCTCCATATCCACAATGAGTATGAACTATGAGCTACAATGAGAGCTAGCATGAAACCTGGATCATTGGTGATCATCTTAGAGCTTGGATGTATTAGGGTCCTTCCAACTCTAGGTTCTGATGAGCAGTCCTAACTTTAAGTCTGATAGAGCTTAAAGGTATGGTAGTTAAGATGAATTTGGATTCTATATGGATTATAGTGATATGGATTATATATAAGATTTATATTTGTGAGCATAAGCTTGTTGTTTGATGCGAGGGATTTTGACCATCTCCTGGGACAGGCCTGAAGTCTGGATCTACTGGAATGCAAATGGTGGTCAGGTAAATCTGGAAGTTTTCTGGGCAGTTCTGAAAGCTGACAATATAGGTTCAGTTTGGCTTTAGAGGAGGCTTACCATCTACAGAGCCTGAAAAGTAGATGTCAGGCCTGTGGATACCAACCTGGTGCTGAATCTTACTGTGGTTATCTCAGTGTTCTGATCTGAGGCAAATCCAGTCTTTACCTCTTTCCCTTTCCAATACAGAAGATATATTTCTCCTTGATATGCTGCATAAATTTGAGAGGAAATGTTCTAACCAAAGCTATCCTTCCTACTTCCTTCAGTGAGGTATTACTACTTTGGATATTAGTTACTAGTACTACAATATTTTACTTTTAGAGCTACCCTGGCTCCTGTGAAGGATATTTGTGCATGAGTAAATGTTTGCATTAATGATTCTCCATAGACGTCAATTGTTGGAAGTACAAGTCTTCTCTATTTTGATCCCAAGCCCTCAATGATTTACTAAAATATGAAGGTAAGTTCCAGGGACAAGATTGTAGGTTAGTGTTGACTCTGCATAATTCCATAGCACAAGTTGAGGTAATAAAGGAAAAGCTTGTTTCCAAAAAGACAATGAGACCAAAAGATTATTAGGTATCATGACAGAGGGTGATAGCATATCTTCAAACCATGGAGAAATGAAATGGCTGCACAGCAAAAAATGAGCTTCAGATTCATATGGGTGGTCTGTGGACATAAATAGATTATTGAAACCACCATATCTCATAATCTATGTATCTAAATGTTAACAAATGCAAATCTAGTTTATAATTTATTTTTATTTCAGTAAATATCCATTACTCTTTTTGAGTAATTAGATAAGCAAACTAGATCCACATGTAGAGCTAAAGAATTTGGAGTGGCACTGGTCAGGAGACAGTGTTATTAAAGCTCTGTGAGACAATTTCTTCTCTATCGAGAAGAAAATATAAATGTGTATCTGACTATGAGTCTCTCCTATACTGTGGGTTTCTTCTTTACTTGATCTTTCCTAAGCTGTATAGAAGCATTTTTAGTTTGATGTGATCCTAGTTGCCAATTTCTGACCTTAATTCCTTGGCAATTTGAATCTGGTTCAGAATCTCCTTTCCGACACTTACATAGATCTTTTAGAGTAATGCCTTGTAAGCCGTTTTTCCTCAGGAGCACAGCCAGCTCTGTTCCCTCAGCTGCTTCCCAAGTGATCACTCAGAGACTTTTATTAACTGTAAATGCTCAGCCCATAGCTTAGTCTTCTTTCTAGTCTGCTCTTAATGTTGGAGGAGGAGAGCTGCTTGTTAGTTCCCAGCCAACTGGCTAGCTTAGACCCAAAATAATCACATAGAAACTGTATTACTTAAATCACACTTGGCCCATTAACTCTATCTTCTTAATGAATAACTCTTACATATTCATTTAACCCATTTCTATTAATCTGTGTATTGTCACGTGACAGTTGCTTACTGGCTAATGTTATTAGCATCTGTCTCCAGTGGCTCCAACGCTCTTCTCTGACTTCTCTTCTTTTCCCCAGAATTCAGCCTAGCTTTCCCTGCCTGCTTTAGTTCTGCCTTGCTATTGGTCTAAAATAGTTTCTTTATTCGTTAACCAATAAAAGCAACACAGAGATAAAAGAACCTCCCACACCATGTTAAAACTTGAATCACCATATTTCTATTAATCTATGTGTTTCCATGAGGCTTGTTTACCTCATGAATAAACTTTCCATGCTTTTTTCCTTCTGCTCTGGCTCATGACTCCTCAGACTCCACCCTTCTTCCCAGTGTCCTCCTGGTCTGGCTCTCCTAACTAATCTATTCCTTCCCAGTTATAGGCTAGTCATCTCTTTATTGCACAATGAAAATAGTGCATATTTACAGTGTACAAAGATGGCTCTAAAGCATTGCCTGTGTTTTCTTCTAGTTTTTAGTTCTTCATGTCTCCAGTTAGAGGGCTTTGACTCTACTTTTGGGGAAGGTTGATATATATATATATATATATATATATATATATATGGGTCTAATTCATTATTCTGATGTGAACATCCAACTTACTCAGTACCAGTTGTTGAAAATTCTGCCTTTTCTCCAGATTATGATTCCTGTTTTTTGTCAAATATAATATGGCTGTAGTTTCTAGTGCTCATGTTTGGGCCTTTTAGTTTATTTCATTGGTCTGTATGTTTGCTTTTGTCCCAGTACCATATTGTTTTATTACTATAGCCCTATATTATATCTTAAAGTCTGGAATAGTAATGCATCTAGTATTCTTCTTTTTGCTAAGTATTGCTTTGTCTATCCAGAATATAAAAGGAATGAAAAAAAAACAGAGTCAATAACAAATGACTCAATTAAAAAATGGGCTAGCCATCTAAACAGAGAACTCTAAATAGGAGAAATATGGATATCTAGGGAATACCTCAAAAATGTTTATTATCCTTAGGAATTGGGGAAATACAAATTAAAATAACTTTGAGATTTTGTCTCACCCAAGTATAAATGAGTAAGTTCAACATAAAAATTGACAACAAATGCTTGCAATATTGTAGAGAAAGAGGAACACTCATTCAGTGCTAGCAGGAATGCAAATTGGTGCAGCCACTATGGAAAATAATGTAGAGAATTCTCAGAAAGCTGAGAGTAAATTTCTTGTATGACCCAGGTCTACTACTTCTTGGCAGAGGTACCAAAAATTTCCTATTCCATAGATACTTGCATAAAAAGTAAAAAGGCATATTGTACCCATCCACAATATTCAGGAAGTAGAAACAATTTAAATGTTCTCCAACAGGTGAATAGATTCATAGCTTCCATGATTCCAGAAAATAGTTTGCAACCCGCCAAGGGAGAGAAGCAATTAAATAGTCTTACTGAGCTCCAAAACCTATGAGCCATGACAATTACTGACATAACAAGATATGCATGAAGGTGCAGTAATTGGAATTCACATGTTGGTGGCAATCAACAGCTGGGTAATTAGATTTATGGCCCACTTAACATGAGAGAAATCATGCCTAGCACTGGAAACCTAGCCAGCTTCCCTGACGAGTAAGGTCATAGGTTTTAAAATAATCTATCAACGCTACTTTGCTGGGCTAGAAAAATGCCTTGCTACATTCTAAATCCTATCCTTATGCCCACAGGTAAATGTAGATATGACACCTCATCAAAGAAGCTTCTCTGCTCAGATATAGACAATCACAAAAAACTACAACTGGGTACAATGCAGAGATCAGCAGATGGTGTGGAACCCAGCATCAATGGATACACCTATATTACAGCTCCTGCCTCGAAGGCACAGAGAACAGTGAAGGAAAGGAGACTGAAAGATTTTTAAGAGCCAGAATGCCAGAAAATCAGCTGTACCAGAAAGCCTCTCTCCTAGAAATGGCCAGGTAGAACAATGGCAATATCATGGAGTCTCACCCATGTACAAAGGACCACGGGTAACTAATGACTGCTGTGAGAATTTGTCTCTCCCATGGATGGGCCTTTATTGGTTTTCCAATGGACTGATAAACCTTGAAACCATATGCATGCCAAAACAGTCTGGGTACTACTGTGTGTGTTTAGAGAAAATAAAACTATGAGCCTGAGAGTAAGTAGGGGCATTGAAGAAGTTTGAGGAATGGTAACTGGATGGGTCTGGAGAGAAGAAGGAGGATGAAAATGATACAATTATATTCAACTAAAACATCTTTTAAAGGAATAAAGTACAAAGGAACTATAATAAGTTGGATCTAAATTTTAAGGCAGGTGATTGGGTGACAGAATATTTTGAAACTTCTCTTTTTATGGATAAGTTAGAATTCATATTTCTTTTGGATGAGAACTGAAAGAATTTTCAGATTAGTGGCAGTAATTAGAGCAATAAATTTTAGATTCAATGAAATCAAATGCATGGGTTCTTGATCTTTTCAGTTCTCATTGGTGAGTAAATTCAGTAAGTGTGCATGTTTTCATTTTTCTTAACTTTTCAGTTTATGCTTATTTTTCATACTTTAATCATATATAACATATTAACATACATGTTTTATTGTATTCATATGTGTACATAATATATAAATAAAATATATGATGCATGCATACATACATACATACATATATAGTCTTAGGATATTTGCATCTTTCTTTCCTTGTCTGTGAGTACTCATTTACCACTTTACTCTTCAACTATGAGTATATCAGAGGCTGCATTCAGAAAGAAAGCTTTGAAATAGATTATCTCTCCAATAAGACCTTCAAATGAAGGATGAAAATTACAGGAGCATGAAGAGGACTGTTGCCGGTCTAGGCTCACAGGCCATTAGTTCTCTCTTAGAAATCAACCCAGGAACATTTTATATTTTTCTTTCTTCTTTGGAGAAGGAGGGATTTTTCTATCCTTTCCTGTTCCTGTATTCTCAATACCTTATTTCTATCCATTGATATTTCTTACAGCATGTACTGTTTTCTTTTATGAGTGGTTTTGGCAATAACACAGAACTGCAAAACACAAGACAAAATAATTTTCATTTCCTGTTTAAAATTATTCCAAATTTAACCAACTTAAAACAGTACACATTTTACAAATCCACAATCCCCATGAGTCTTGAGATTTTCATGATTTAGCTGAATGTTTATTTTAGGGTTCAAGGCTGAAATTATAAATGGAGATGTACTCTGCTCATTGTCTTAACTGTCTCTTCTAAAATTGATCAAATTTATCTTATTGTACCTATAAGACCTTTTCAGATCCTAGAGACCTCTTGACATCCATTGCCATGTGGCTATGTTTATTTCTTCAAGACTGTTCACTTATCTGTCTGCTAAATTCTATTTTAAAGAGTGTACCTGTTCCTAATGCTTTGGAAGACTCTTGTGAACCCATTCCTTATACTGGATTGCCCATCTAGCCTAAAAACAAGGGGAGGAGCTTATACTTACTGCAACTTGATATACCATATTTTGTTGATACCTGTGGAAGACCTGCTCTTTCCTGAACAGAAACAGGGGAGGAATGGATTGGGAGGGGAGGAAAAGAGGGGTGTAAGGGGTAAGGACTTGGAGTAGAGGAGGGAGGGGAAACTGCAGTTGTAATATAAAATAGATAAATAAATAGCATTTAAAATTTTACCTGATTAAGACAATTTTCATCAAGGTAATTTAACTTTTCATCAAATAATTACATTTGTAACATCTCTTTTGTTACATAAAACATATTCTCAAGGGTTGGGGTAAAGTCTATGTAGGGAATATACATGGATATCCATATTATAGATGGTAATAGAATTCTTCCTTCCACAAAGAGGCTTGGAACTTTGAAGTGAAAGATTGAGTTGAATATTGTGGTGGATATGGATATTTCTTCAACTTTGGAGGAAAGAACATATGTAAACACATTGATCCTAATGACTTGAAATTTAATAGGGTCAACATATGGTGAGGATCTACCTTAACCGAGTGAAAGGATAAAGAAGAAAGAACTATTTTACTAGCCAGAAGATCCTGCAATTCAAGCATACCGTAGGTGAGATGACACTAATTTTCAGAGATGTGAAAAGGAAAGCAATAGAGGTATGTTTGATCTATCTTTTGTATAATTGTGGGGAATCACATGTGGACTAGAAACATCAGTGACTATATAGAAGTAACATGACCAAAGAAGATTTGATGAGAGATACTACATACAACTCTAGTGTGTGATGTGCCCCACTCCAGAAGTGCCAATCAGGGAAGCTAAACTATGATTGGCACTTTCTCGAGTGAGGTAATTCACAAGATGTACAACTATACATGCTGGCCCAGGAGGTAGGTTACATGTCTGTCTTCATGGAATATACTAAATTCTCCAAATCACTAATTTTATTATTTATTTGTCTGTCTATTTATTTTTTATTTTTGCTGGATAAGCCTAACTGCATTTAGAAAGATTTCAGACCTACAGAAGTTTTGAAGGATCTGGAAAATTCTCTCATCTATGATATCTGTAATTGACATCCTTTGCCTAGATACAGCCTGTGCACATTTGAATAAGAAGGATATAATTAGCATAGTCTTAGGCAATATTAACATTGGTTAAAAAAAGAAAGTTATCTTAAATAAACCTTTACTCTTTATGGGGAAATGGATGGAACTAGAAAATAGTATATTACGTGAGGAACCCAAGGCAATATATCTATCTCAACACATGTTCTCTTTCATACACAGATCCTAGCTTCTAACTATTCATTATTTATATAGAGACTAGTAAACTAGAACAGGGTCCATCAGGTAAAAAAAATGGTTTACAGAAAGAGGTAAGGTGAGTAATAGAATAGATAACTTGTAAATGGAAGGTGAAGTATGGGGCAGAAGGTGTCAAACAAGAAAGAAAGGCAGGGGATAGGTGAAAAGAGTGAGTCGGAAGGGATTCAACTAAGAAATTTACAGAAATACCATAAGGAAACCTGATACTTCAGTGTTAATTTTAAAATAAAATTAAGAACTCATTTTAGTGACAAAATTAATTTGAAAATATTCATGAATCTATTTCTTACATGGGAAAGAGATAAGGGGAAAGTAGATTATTTTTCAAACTACAAATCCAGGATATTAAATGTGTACTAATCAAGGCAATATTTCCATCTTCAGTTGAGTGTAGTACTCTGCTCCAGAGGGTAACAGAGAGTAAAATATGATTGTTACCTCTTTCAGTAGAGTAATGAATACAAAGGACATAATATTTGATAGCCACAGGCATGAAAATATTTAGTTGCATTCACAGAGCTACATTATTTTTTTAATCTAAGTACCATATTCAGATCCCTGAGCTACTTCAGTTAGTTTGGTTAGCTCTTATGTTATGTCTTGAGAAGGAAGATTAGGGGACTGACAGTTCTCTGAGAAAGGCACACTCAAAAGTTTTACAAAAATTTGTATACTCTTGAATAAAGGAAGTGTGTAGTTTTGTTGAAATATCTCCCACAGGCCCATTTGTTGAATGTGTGTGAGAAGCAGCAAGTAGCATCATTTCAGGAGATGATATAAATTTTAGAAGAGATAGTTGAAATAAGTAGGCCACTGTGAGCATGTTATTAAGGGGATATGCTTTCCTGATTCCCTGCCCAAGCCACCACATATTGCCTGTCAACTAGGAGCTTAATAGTCTGTCATAGCCTCTTGCCACTATAGCACTCTGCCTCACCACAAAATCAACAGAGCCAAGGACTCTGTGCTGAAACCTCTGAAATAAGAAGCCAAAAATAAATTCTTCACCTCCTACTTTGACTTTCTTAGAAATTCATCACTCTGAAAACCCTAATATGCACGTTTAACAAAAAGTCAAAATTTGCCTTTCCTTCTGTGCATTTCAATGTTGTTTATTTTAGAACACAGTTGTTCTTTTTGCTCCTTCAAACCAGCAGCTTGTTCTTTCTCAGCAATGCTCATTTTAGTTTGGAAGCATTTACATTTTTCTCCTCTCTGAGCAAGATCCTTCTGCATTTCTGGGATGAATCCTACTTGATCATAATGGATAATTTTTCTAATGTGTTCTTGGATTCGGTTTGCTAGTATTTTATTGAGAACTTTTGCGTTGATGTTCATGAGTGAGATTGGCCTGTAATTCTCTTTCTTGGTTGAGTCTTTGTGTGGTTTTGGTATCAGGGTAACTGTGGCTTCATAAAAGGAATTTGGCAATGACTCTTCTGTTTCTATATTGCGAAATACATTAAAGAGTATAGGTATTAGGTCTTCTTGGAAGTTCTGGTAGAATTCTGCATTGAAACCATCTGGTCCTGGGCTTTTTTTTTTTTTTTTTTTTTTTTTTTTTTTGGTAGAGAGGTTTTTGATAACAGCTTCGAATTCTTCGCAACTAACAGGTCTATTTAGATTGTTCACCAGATCTTGGTTCAACTTTGGTATATGGTACTTATCTAAAAAAATGTCCATTTCTTTTACATTTTCCAATTTTGTGGCATACAGGCTTTTGTAGTAAGATCTAATGATTCTCTGAATTTCCTCTGTGTCTGTGGTTATGTCCCCCTTTTCATTTCTGATCTTATTAATTTGCATGTTCTCTCTCTGCCGTTTGATTAGTTTGGATAGGGGTTTGTCAATCTTGTTGATTTTCTCCAAAACCAGCTTTTTGTTTCATTTATTCTTTGGATTGTTTTCTGTGTTTCTATTTTGCTGATTTCAGCCCTCAGTTTGATTATTTCCAGTCTTCTACTCCTCCTGGATGAGTCTGCTTCTTTTTTTTTCTAGAGCCTTCAGGTGTGCTGTTAAATCTCCAATGTGTGCTTTCTCTGTTTTCTTTAAGTGCTATGAACTTTCCTCTTAACACTTGATTAAGAAATATAAAATCAACAAACAACAATATGTGAAAGTGAACAGAATAAATGAATTGAAGTATTTGCTTGTTTCTTTATTTCAGTGTAATTTGTAAAATACTAACACTGATAGACTCTGATAAGTTATATATTTATAATATTTGCAATTGAAAAATCATATTACAGCTGTATAAATAGATAAGCAACTAAAATTAAAGGTAAAGTAATAAAATATATTCTGCAGTACACAGGAAAGCACATTAAAAGAAACAAAGGAAAGAGGAACAAACATAAAATGAAGATATGGTTGAAAACTTATTGCTAGCCACTATAAAAGAAAATGGTAAAAATATACTACATACAAGGTAGAGTTTATTGAAGTATATAAAAGAAAATATAAACAGATTGTGTACTGCTTACAGGAGGCTGACATAATAACTCATCATAGTTAGCAGAGAAAATAATGAAATGTATAAGCAAAAAAATCAGCCTTTACACAACACAGTAAAAAAAAGTGTAGTGTTCTCAAATAGCTTACCTTGTTCGTTCTAAGATATTTTTTAATCAATACTGAGTAATTAAGTATTATGTACAAAATTCCAAAGGCTTGGAAAAATATTATCTATTTACTATCTTCAGATCACCAGTCTTCCCTTTTCTTTAAATAAAAAACATGAATTCTCAAAAAAAAAATCTACAACTAACTGATTTCACATGTATTTTTGGAATTTTTCTTTTTTCCTTTTATTCTTTTTTGAGACAGGGTTTCTCTGTAGCTTTGGAGCCTGTCCTGGAACTAGCTGTTGTAGACCAGGCTGGCATTCGAAATTTTTAAATTATAATCTAAGTTTATTTAGTCACTTATTAACAGAAGAATTGGGAATAGAGAAAACTAGAGTGGAATGTTGGGAAAATATTGTCAACAAGCAGATGTCTTACAAAAAACCCAGAAACTACATTTTGTGAACAGCTTTTCTTTAGTTCTGCTTTCATTTTACATTTTATTTTATTTTTTTACCATGTGAGAAGGGCCTTTCCAAACTGACAAAGAATATTCTTTTTAAGCAAGACTTGGCTGTTCTCCACTGACTTTACAACAGGTTGGAAAAATAACACTGAAGAGGGCATCAGAAAGACTGCAGCCCATGTCCATAGGGAGCTGAGATTTCTAGCTAGTCCATTTAGTGGATTACTATGGGAGTGGAATCTACTTTTTTATTGTCCCACTGTGGAGGCATTTCAATTGTATTTTAATAATTAAAGACTGCCTGAAGATCTGAGAGTAAAACAGTCCCACTGGTCAGGCTTAGAGAACAGGTTATGGTAACACATACCTTTCATCCCAGTAGCCACACTAGTTTGCCATAAAAAATAGGCTGGTGTATGCCTTTAATCCCAGTGGTGGGCACCTTTAATCCCAGCCCTAGAGATGAATATAAGATGGGATGAGACAGCTCTCAAACAGAGGCTCCTTCTGAGATTCTAGTGAGCAAGATCACCAATTCAGACTGAGGCTGAGGTAAGAGCCAGTGGCTTGATGTTTTGCTTTTTGGATCTTCAGGTTGAACTTTAATTTCTGACACTGAGATTTTACTAACCATGCTTCATCCCACCTCTCATATTAGTGATTTGCATGTAAAGAATATTGTTACTCATGAGGAAAAGCAGTAAAAAGAAAATTGTTCTTTCTCACTACTGAAACTGGGCACACAAATATGCAGGGGATACAGAACAATAACAATAAAGCATAGGTTCACTGGAGAAGTGCCAATGCCTATTCAAGGATTTAAAGGTGTGAAGGATGGAAGTAAAGTGCTATGAGACTTGGACTGACAATTTTTTGTACAGGTATCTGAGCAAGATTGTCAGATTCAGTCATTGCATATGGTACCCTACTGGAAAAGGGGTGGTTTTGACAAGTTAAAACATGAATGTTGGTCTTTTGAAGTACATCAACATGTGGTACTCCTGTACTCCTGTACTCAGTTTGGGGACTGAGAATCAAATATACACCTTCTCTTCTCTGAAGGTGGATTTGTTGCCTGAAGGATATGCTGTCTTAGAGGAGTTGCAGAAGTGCAACCTTGGACAACCTTCTTATATACATTGTCAGCTATTTACATGTCACTATCCTGAAGGGCAAGAGGAAGCTGCAAGGAAGAGTTTTGGTATTAGTGGTCCTCTGTGCAAACTCAGAATTACTTTTTTTATATATGAATATAGAATACATTTCCTGTACTCAATGATTTTGTTCTGTTTTCAGATTTCCTCATCAAACCTTCTCTGTTTTCATTGCCCAAATTTGTTATAGCTTTAAAAATGTTCTCTGCTGAATTCAGATACCTCTCCATGAATGATGGAGATCAAACCTGATCAATAACTTAGAATCTAGCTGTTTCTTCTTTACTTTATACTGTCTTTTATTGTCTATGGTCATCACCTTAGCAAGGGGCTACCATGATATTTAAAAATTTTCATTTAATATACCTACTTACATCTTCATTTGAAATTTTGGATGTCTTTGTAGTGATGGAAGGATAAGAAAATACATATCTTAGAACTTTTGAGCATAAACATACTAACTTTACTTTCTATGTTGTTTATTTGAGGTAACCTCTCTTAATCTAGAGACCTCAGATAGGAGAAATTAAGAGGTGGAAAGAGAGAATGACAGGAAAGTCCCAATTTATGGATGGCACAGGAAGTACAGCCTGGAAAGCAAGAGGTAATTGTTACATTTTTTACCTGCTACCTCACAACCTAGCCTGTAAAACTGCATCAACAAATTTGGAAAGCAGCTGATACTTGTGCATTTTGTTACATGTCTCTATGTGGTCACCTATTTTATGTCACCAAAACTAGGGGAAAATTTAGGTTGCAAGAGACACAAGGGAGCCTGCTCAACTTTTTTCCTTCTTGTGTTATCATAGTGCCCTGTGGCTTGGGCTCCTAACACTTTCTGTATGTCCTCAGCATTTCTCTGTACAGTAAGGACCAGTTAGCCTTGATATGTGTCAGGTAGCTACAAGAATGCTTGATATGTTCACTTTTATATTTGTCTATGATTACTCTGAAATAAAGCCATTTTTACTAATTGAAGAATCTCATATTTATATGTGTAGAGATATATTCTAAACCCTTTGAATGTAGTGTGTAGCTGTGGGCAGGCCTGCTTTTCATCCTGCCCAGCTCTCAGCCGCCTGACTAGCTTATGCCCCAAAATAACAACACACAAATTGTATTCTCTTAAACACTGTCTGGCCCATGAGTTTCAGCCTCTTACTCACATCTTGACTAACCCATATCTAATAATCTATGTAACACCACGAGCGGTGTCTTAACGGGAAATATTCAGCATGTCTGACCTGGCGGCTGGCTTCACTGAGGAGAGTCATGGCAACTGCCCCAGAGAAGAGAGGTGGGGGGACAATTGTCTGAGCCATCTACCTCACTTCCTTTTTCCTGTTCTGTCTACTCCACCTCTCTAAATCTTGCCCAATCAAAAAGCCAAGGCAGTTTGTTTATTAGCCAATGAGAATCCTCCATCATTTCCCCTTTTTCTGTTTAAACAAAAAAGAAGGCTTTAACTTTAACATAGTAAAATTACATATAACAAAACAGTTATCAAATAAGAATTACAGTTACAGTATTTATCTTTAATCATAACAAAGGAAAACAACTATAACTATCTATCTATTCTTTAACTCCATCAAAGACTCCAGAAGGACACAATATTACCTAAGTGAACAAGAAGTAAACTACTTCCAAAACTCTAGAAATGACAGAGACATCTCCCTGCCTGGACAGTCACCCAAAGTTCCTCTGTACCATTGGGGCATCCATCTTCGGCCTTCAGGCCCATAGTTTCGAACAGACATTTCCATGAAGCAGGAAATTTCAAAGGCAATTCATTCAGTATCTGCTGTGTCCTCTAGAATGTCTCACAGACTCTTTCATGAATCAGGAAACCTGAAAGACCATCTCACTTTTAGGCAATTTCCTATATAATTTTGTTATGATTAAAGATAAATACTGTAACTGTAATTCTTATTTGATAACTGTTTTGTTATATGTAATTTTACTATGTTAAAGTTAAAGCCTTCTTTTTTGTTTCTTTCTGAGGGTTCTTTGTGTCCAGTTTATGCCAGTAGTCCAGGCAAGAGCAGTTTCTTTCCCAAATGGCCATCAAACTCCATAAGGGCCTCTTCGATGCCCATCTTCTTCTTGAAGTAGATTGGTGCTGCCAGGATCAGACATGTCTCACTGTCATGAACAGTCCTAAGTTATTAAAACATTAAATGCCATATTCTATAGTCTTTGAAATATATTAGAAATGCCTATCTAACTGAAATATATCTCTATATATCTAGAAAATCTAACTAACATCACTACAAGCTTGACTATTATCAATGATTATCCATTAACAACCTATATTTCCTAATTATACATTATATTTTTAAATGAACTACACATTCACAATACCTTAATCATTATTAGAAATACATATACATATAAGAAAATTGACCTTAAATTTAAATCACTAAAGCAAAATCCATATCAATGCAAATTATTCATCTCCATATCATATCTCCCTTTAAATGTAAAAGAACATTTATAAACAATATTTGGGAATATGGGCATAGTTATTTCTCTCCAAACTGCTTCATGCTGAATCGGGGCGCTGTTAATCAGATCTGTCATGGTGTAACCTGTGTGCCAGGTTCATCTCAGTCATCAGTTGGGTGAAGTAATTTTCTGAAGGTGTTCACAGCAACCTTTCAAGAGGGCGTGGTCTATCATATCATATTGGGATAGAAGCAATCCACAAGGTCTCATTTTCTGTAAAAACAAAAGAAGAATCTCTTTTCCAATGTATCATATCCTTACATCCAAATTCTGAAGTCAAGGTATTTTCAAAATATCTATGTTGGATTAGTTCAGCAGCATTTATAAACAAGTATCATTTAACAGCTGTTGCTTCTTCCTCAGCATTCAGATAATTCAAAGAGAGCATAATAGCATACAGTATCAAGATTCCCTGTGTATTTTCCATCTTTGTGTGGCTTTATTTTAACCTCTATTTCATTTATTTTTACTTTTATTTTTTTGAGACAGGTTCCCTGTATATCTCTGTCCTGGAATAACTCTGTAGACCAGGCTGTACTTGAACTCACAGAGATCCACTTGCCTCAGCCTGGGATTAAATGTGTGTGCTACAACACCTTGAACTCACAGAGATCTGTCTATCTCTGCCCCCAAGTATTGGGATTAAATGTGTGTACTACCAAACCCAACTACTTTCTTCCTTTTTTACCCTAAGAACTTTAACCTTTAGCATGCATATATTTTTAACACATTGTAAACCATTTAGAGTTTTTCTTCATCTTTGAATCTATCTTTACTATATATCTCTCTTTTTCTGACCACATGAGCCTTTAATTTACCAAACAATATCAGTAGGACTAAAGCTGTGGCTTTGGCAGCTGCATACAGCCCATTCCTTAGCTTTCCAGCCTCATGGCAGAGGTACCAGCTGTAGCCATGTTTATCACACATCTCTGTGGCAGTTCAAGGTCCCTGACAGCAAGCAAGCTGCAATAGTGTTAAACAACAATCAAAAGCTCCATACTCAGGACTGCCTGCTTGAAAGAGTCAGAGTTTACCCTGGCAAGATGGCCCCAAAAGCTGGCATTTTAAAACAGCACAGCATTTTTCCTGCTATGGCTGAAAACTGAAAAACACATGTTCAGACCTGAGAAATTGCTGCTACCAAGAAGCCATGCTTTACTCTATTCTTTCCCAAGCTTTCTCAAGCTTTCTGTGGATTCAGTTATCCATGTGGGCGCCATTCTGTAGTGTGTAGCTGCAGGCAGGCCCGCTTTTCATCCCGCCTAGCTGTCGGCTGCCTGACTAGCTTATGCCCCAAAATAAAAACACACAAATTGTATTCTCTTAAACACTGTCTGGCCCATTAGTTTCAGCCTCTTACTCACATCTTGACTAACCCATATCTAATAATCTATGTAACACCACGAGTGGTGTCTTAACGGGAAATATTCAGCATGTCTGACCTGGCGGCTGGCTTCATCACATCTGGCTCACTGAGGAGAGTCATGGCGACTGCCCCAGAGAGGAGAGGCGGGGCAATTGTCTGAGCCATCTACCTCATTTCCTTTTTCCTGTTCTGTCTACTCCACCTCTCTAAAGCTTGCCCAATCAAAAAGCCAAGGCAGTTTGTTTATTAACCAATGAGAATCCTCCATCATTTGAATGCTTTTGTCTTATATTACCAATGTAGTTTTGTTGTTATTTTATTATTTTTCTTGCTTGAATTTTTGGGATGTAATTGAAATATACTGTATTTTGTATGTTTTTTTACTCCTACTTTGTGCATAATGTCTTACTTCAAGTTTTGAATAATATTTAAATTTTCTATTCTTCGTACTGCATTGTTTTACATTAATTTTATTGCTTGCATATTTATCTGCATATATTCATTGTTTACCTTTTATCTTTTTATCTTTATCTTTGATTTGTAAGTTCCTGGTTTCTGTGGTCACTCTTGGACAAGAGGATATCAAGCCTATATTCACAATGGAGTATAAGTAAATCTTGTTTCTGAGAAGACTACTCTTTACAACACTATTCTTACTGAACTTCATTTAGCCAGCATATGCAGTTATGAGTGACTTGAGTGACTCATTCTACAACAACTGACTTTTGTGATATACATCAAGTAGCAGGGTGATAAAAACTGGTATGGTATTGTTCTCTTTTCAGTTCTAAATCTGTACTATTGTATGGGTAGCAAGCAAATGGGTGATAACACAAGAGAAGACTAAGAAAGAAAAGAAAGTCAAGAATTATAAAAGAAAAGTAAGAGGAATGAATGCCATAGAGATCCTTTGAGAAGATTCTTCTGATTATTCATTGAATGAGTGTATGAGTGAGATTATTAAATGTAATAGCAGAGGGAATAGACTAGCGTTACCACCTTCAGTTATACTATGTTTGGTGTTTCACTTCAGGATATACCACCCATTTATCAAAAGATATGATTGGTACGTCTTTGAGTGAGGTACTGCACAACATCCATCACCTCAATACAGGCCCTAAAGAAAAAGGCATAGTTACCTATATATTACTTGATTCATAGATTCAACTACTTTTTATTTTTTATTAAACTCACAGGACATTTTGGATAACATTCTATATAAGAAAATGTAGACAATTTCCCTTGGAATAGAGTCATCTGAAGGTTTTTAAATGCTTTGTATCTATGTTAAGGAGATAAGGTTGCTACCTTCAATGATACTGTGTACAGTACCCAACTCAGTAAGGCATTGTTCTTCTATGCTCATAAATGAACAGCGCCTTTCTGTGTAGTGTAATGTATAACAAAGACAACATTTGTGGTAGCATTAATAATGAATTTCAGTCACAGATCAGTAATGAACATATAATTGGTGTCAGAGGTCCTTCTGTCTGTGTGTCATGCCCATATTCCCAAATGTTGTTTATAAATGTTCTTTTATATTTAAAAAAGGATATGATATAGATATGAACAATTTACATTGGTATGAATTTTAAGGTCAATTTTTTTCTATGTATATGTATTTCTGATATTGATTAAGGTATTTTGATTGTGCAGTTCATTTAAAAATGAGATGTATAATTAGGAAATATAGGTTGTTAATGGATAATCATTGATAATAGTCAAGCTTGTAGTCATGTTAGATTTTCTAGATGTGCATAGATATATTTCAGATAGGCATTCTTCATATCTTTCAAAAATACAGACTATGGCACTTAATGTTTTAATAACTTAGAGCTTTTCATGACAATGAAACATGTCTGCTCCTGGCAGCACCAATCTACTTTCAGAGGAAGATGGGCATCAAAGAGACTCCTTATGGAGTTTGATAGCCATTTGGACAAAAACTGCTCTTGCCTGGACTGTTGCATAAACTGGACACAAAGAACCCACAGAAAGAGGATTGCTGAACTTGCCTAAAGGTGAGATGGTCTTTCGGGGTTCCTGATTCATGAAAGAGTCTGCGAGACATTCTGCATGACACAGCAGAAAGTGACTAAACTGCCTTTGAAATTTCTTGCTTCATGGAAATGTCTGCTGGATACTATGGGCCTGTAGGCTGAAGATGGATGCCCCAACAATACAAAAGAACTTTGGGTGACTGTCCAGGGAGCAAGATGTCTCTGTCATTTCTAGAGTTTTAGAAGTTGCTTACTTCTTGTTAACTTAGGTAATACTATATCCTTCTGGAGTCTTTGATGGAGTTGAAGAATAGATAGATAGTTATAGTTTTCCATTGTTATGATAAAGACAAAATAGATATAAATATTGTAAGTGTAATTCTTGATTTATAACTGTTTTGCTATATGTAAATTTACTGTGTTAACCTTAAAGCCTTTCTTTTTTGTTTAAACAGAAAAAGTAGAAATGATGTAGGAGGGTCTTCTATTTATCTGTTGCTTTCATTGGTTAATTAATAAAGAAAACTGCTTGACCTGATAGGTCAGAACATAGGTAGGTGGAGTAGACCAAATAGAATCCAGGGAGAAAGAAAGCAGAGTCAGGCAGATGCCATGATTCTCTGACCTGAGATGGACACAGGTTAGGATCTTTCCTGGTATGCCACCACCTTGTAGTGCTACACAGATTACTAAATATGGGTTAAATCAAGACATGAGAATTAGCCAATAAGAGTCTGGAACGAATGGGTCAGGCAGTGTTTAAATGAATACAGTTTCCATGTAATTATTTCTGGTGTAATGCTAGCCAGGTAGTGGGATGCAGCCCGCTGCTCCTTCTACAAATTGGCGTGCAGATAGATAGAAGACCCTCCTACATCAATTAATGAATAAAGAACTGCTTTGGGCCTATAGCAGAGCTATAGTGGAAGAGAGCTAAGTGGGGAAAACCAAGATGAATGCTTTGAGAGAAAAGGGTGGAGTCAGGAAGAAGCCATGGAGGTCTCAGAGACAGAAACTGGGAACTTTAGTTGGTAAGCCACTGTCACATGGTGATAAACAGATTAATAAAAATGAATTAAATTAAGATGTAAGAGTTAGCATATTAGAAGTTAGAGCTAAGGGCCAAGCAGTGATTTAAATAATAGAGTTTCTGTGATTATTTCAGGTCTAAGCTAGCTGTTGGGGATGGGGGGGAGAAACCAACAAGCGGCTCTCCTCCTCCAACATTCAATGTTGGGCAGTTTCCAAGTACTGTCTTGTATACCTCTTGAGAGACCAGCTTCAAAATCTGAGGATTTCTAAGAAAAGTATTTTTTGTATTTTCAAGTTATGACTTTTAACCCACAAAAGGACTAACCACATGAAAGACAAGATTTAAGACTCTCTTGTACATTTTAGTCATTCATTTTTGTAGAATTCGGACATCATTTATGACTTTTCATACTATAAAAATTTATACCTATATGCTTTACTAACAATTTTTTTTCTTAATCAAGGGACTGTCACTTTCTCCCTCAAGGTCAAAACACATTCAGATTTCTTTCAGTATTCTTGTGTGCTTTTAATATACCACATCTATCATTATTTGTTAAAATCATATCACAGGTTAAAATACTGGTAGAGACAAAGACAAATGGAGGCATCAGACTGTACTATTTTGCTACATACATTTCTGTCTTAGTAAATGTAAGGTATCTGAATGTGCTCTTGCTAGTAAACTACTTTATATCACAAGTCTTCTCTTACATTACTTTTTATTTTGAATTTAATGCCTTTAGTTAAATGTAATGCCGTTAGTATATATCTATTTAAGCCTCTTAATTTCTCCTTTCAAAAAATTCTCAGAATAAGTTTTCCATATATTAAGCCACACTTGTCCTTATATTGATACTGTTCCATGCATTTGCTTCAATATTTTCCAGGTTCAGTTTGCTGATGGAAGTTCAGGCAACTGAAGCATGTGTTTTAGAAAGGAAGATGTTAGATTATACAGATAACCATCATGCATCCAGGAAACCATGAAATTTACAACAGTATATGGGCAATTTTCGACTCTTAAGATTTCTTATACTGCTAATCTTTCTTGATGACTCAAATGGGATTTTTCTTCACTCCAGACTGAGTAGGAAAAGGAATGTCCATTCTCTCCATTCTAACATAAATCATCATATTTTTTGCTTCAGAGGTCCTGCATGTGTATCATTCTTATTTTATTGCTTAGGAGTTAAGGATCTGCTAAGGTATAAAATGATAAAAATCATGACTCTCCATGGCTGAACACATATGCTCTTATTTTACAACTTAATGTGTCATATATATGTTACTATGGAGTTAAATGCCTACTTAAACTTGTAAAAATATGGAGATACAGATGACAGAAACACAACATAGCACTTGATAAAAATATCATAGCCACAGTTAGCAATTCTACTCACTTATTAACAGACATTTAGAAACAACATTAACAATCACTGAACTAGTTACATTTTTGTGGGGTGCTAATCTGGCTGCTGAGGGATATTAGAAAATATCATTCTTAGGGCCTATTAATGTAAATATGGAAAGTTATAAGAAGGAATTACTGGTTTGTAATTTTAGGACCTGACACTTGAAAGCAGAAGGATCAGGAGTTCAAGGAATTTAACACCAACCTGGAATACATGATGAGATCCTATAAAAATATATATATATTTAAATAATTAAATCCTACAAAAATGTGTAAATAAAATGAGTATTTCATGCTTTATTTGGTAACAAATCCCACTTCTTAGTACTTATAATTTTATAACTTGTAAAAATCAAAATCATTCAAATTATGTTAACATTATAAGTATATCAATAAGATATTTCAATAATTTTTTTAAATAGATGTTAAACTGGTTTTGATTTGATATCCAAAATTATAGATACTTGCCAAATAAAACATCAAGAACCTAGAACAAAGAAGAATTAAGTAAGTAGCCATGCTTGCTTCTAAGAGAATTACCTGCTTTGTCTAGTTCTTTTAGTTCATGTGGGCTCTTTCACTCCAAGGCCTAAATAGGGAAGAAAACATTTGTCTTATTTATCCTGATACCATCTCACTATTCTCAATATCTCTGTTTCCAGGTTTTTTATTACCCTGTGCTTTTTGGTTTAAATTATGGAGATTAATGAAGCCAGTATGGGACTTTTGCATAAAGAAGGTCCAGGTGAGTAGTCTTCTGGCTTTCAGTGATTATAAACTTCTTTTTTATGATAAGGCCACAGCTACTTTATAAACAATAGGATAACTAAAAATATCTTCTTGCATTTGAGGAAGAACAAAAGTGCAATTTTCTGTCTTAAGTTAACCAAAATATTTCTATGCTTAACACTCATTCAGGAAAGAATGAAAAAGGCCAGGCAGTATTAGTTGATTATTAATAGCTCCTTGGCATTTAATCTTATTGTCCATGTTAAAAAAAAAAACTTTATGAAAACATGAAGAAACACTGTAAGGATTAAGGAATATTTTCATGGGGCTGCCACACTAGGCAATTCTATGCACAGTGCTTTTCACAAGAAGGTGTCTTTCATGTGAATTAGAATATGAATGGCCCTTCTTGTGAGGAGCAATGTACAACATGTAATGCCTTTGTGGTTTCCCTGAGAATGGGGTTGTAGACACTCTAGAATTAGAAAATAATAGTGGTCAAAAAAAAGATAATGGGGATTGGGTATTTATGTGAGAAGTGTGAGTATTCTTTCAAGCATCAAACTATATGAAGATATTAATGCAGTCTTAGACTTTGATGCAAAACCATTAAAACATTAAGAAAAAATAGTAGAAAATATATCTGGACTTAAAGAAAACATTATGTATATAAAATCTTTTCCTGGTTCTTAGATTACAAAGTGCCAGATGCTGTTATATTGGCTGTTGTGGGAGAGAAATGATTAATGTTTTTAACTACTGTGGGATCAAACATGCTATAGTGTCAACATACCAAAAGACATGTGCCTACTTGTGCAATAGTGGTATGACAGTTATGGGATTGCTGAATGTTTTCTGAAAGATCTGAGGCCTGATCTACAGAAGAGAATTTCATTTCTAGTACTGTAATCCTGGTAAAATCCAATGATGTGTAAGAGTATAGTCCTAAGAGGGGCACATAACTATTACTGCCTTGTTAAATTGGCATGCTGTCAAACTGATTTCTAGATATTCATGTTTATACCCATAGATTTATTGTACTCTAAACTTTAGTCAGAAAATCTTTTCAAAGCGAGTAGTTGTAGATGGAGCAGCGGGGCTGCATCCCGCCACCTGGCTAGCTTTACACATGAAATAACAACACACAAACTGTATTCATTTAAACACTGCCTGGCCCATTAGTTCCAGCCTCTTATTGTCTAATTCTCACATCTTGATTAACCCATTTCTAATAATCTGTATAGCACCATGAAGTGGTGTCTTACCGGGAAAGATTCAGCATGTATGACCTGGTGGCTGGCTTCATGGCAACTGTCTCGCTGAGGAAAGGCATGGCATCTGACCCAGAGAGGAGAAGCATGGCGATTAACTAACTTCCCTTCCCAGCATCCTGTTCTGTCTTTCCCGCCTACCTATGTTCTAACCTATCAGGCCAAGCAATTTTCTTTATTAATTAATCAATGAAATCATCAGATAGATAGAAGACACACCTACATCAAGTAGTAGTTAAGTCAGAGACTCAGACCTGATCAAAGAGCCAAATACAGGTAACTTTGAATACTAAGCTATAGATAGGCCATTTATATCAATTTCCTTCAAAGCAAGGTTTGGAGAACATTGTAAATGATAAGGAA
Organism: Arvicola amphibius; assembly: GCF_903992535.2. NCBI lineage: Eukaryota > Metazoa > Chordata > Mammalia > Rodentia > Cricetidae > Arvicola > Arvicola amphibius. The sequence continues at coordinate 129,741,569 of NC_052065.1, read as the reverse complement.
TATGAAATTTGGATACCTGAACATAACCTGGGCTATTGTATACCTCATCACAGAAACTATGACTCCATACACAAAGTCTTCACAAGATCAACTCAGCCAAAAATTGCAGTATGGAAGTAATATGGACCTCTTGCACCCCATTCTCAGTGCAGAAGCTAATGCAGTTGATGGCCACTGAGAGAGGGAAAATCACTCTACTTTGGAAGCATAAGTGCTACTGTGATAGCCATTCTCTAATGAATAGTCCCATACCCATGTATGTATGGGCATCATTAAGTTTCATCATGGGGTTATTAATAACAACAAAAAAGAGGACATGAAGTTGGAAAGGAGATAGAATAGAAATACCTAGGGGATGCAAGTTAGTAATTAATGGGTGTTAAACACATTGTATAAATGCATGGAATTTTCAAATAATTAATTTAAATGTTTAAAAGATGATATTAAAACTAATTAAAATAAATTGATTAAATAAGTCATTAGAAAATTATCATTTTCCTTCTTTTACTAGCATTCTAATGAAAATACAAATTACACTGTATTAAGAGTGGTCATAAAGGAATAAATAACCTACATCAATTAAAATCTCATGACCCTTACTACTTATTTATACCCTAATTTTAATAAATGTTTAATATCTATCTTTTGATAAAGTATGTTTTATAAACATGTTTTCAGTTATTTTTATACTGCCACCACATAAAACTACTTGGTGCTTATGTTAATAGTTCCTTAAAGAACACATGTTTTGGGGCTGTAGAGGGTCCAGCAATTAAGAGCACAGACTGCTGTTTCAAAGGACTCAGGTTTAACTCCCCATCCCCACATGGCAGCACAAATTTGTAACTCCATTTGCAGGCAATCCTGCATCTTTATACAACCAGACATACATGCAGGCAAACCAAAGCAAATAAAAAATACATGTTTTTTGTAAGATAACTTTCCAAAAAGTACTAGGTAGCCTGAAAAATATTTTTGAAACATGATTTTATTATAGTCAATCTTTTGAAATTAATTTTGTATTTTGTATATAAATATTGTTGGATTGATCATATCTTTAAATGTTATAAAGTTTATTCTGTGGTGTGAGAAGTCTTTCTGTATTTCTGTTGCTTATATTGGTTAATGAATAAAGAAGGTGCTTTGGCATGTGATAGGGCAGAATAGAGCTAGGCAGGAAAACTAATCTGAATTCTTGAAGAAAGTAGGTGGAGTCAGAGAGATGCCATGTAGCTGCTGCAGAAGACAGATGCACCAGAATCTTTCAGTAAGCCACAGCCACATGGTGATACAAAGATGAACAGAAATGGATTAATTTAAGATATAGGAGCTAGCTAGAAATATGATTAAGTGATTGGCCAAGCCATGATTGTTTTTAAAAATTTTACACTGGCTTCTGTTCTATAGAATATTGCCAGCTAAGAGCACATGTATTAGCTTATTTAATCTACTCAAACCCTGTAAAGTAGGCCTAACTTTTATTACTTGGTGGTAGATTAATAATAAAGGTGTGGGAAGTAAATTGTTTAATACTTAGAACTGATAAAGTTATTTCAACTCACAAAGACAGATAAAGATAAAGGATACTGAAGCTCACACTTCATATGGAACAAAAGTTAAAAAAAAAGTCGGGTATTGGGGTGCCTCTTCTTGCTTCAACAAGCTTTCCTCCTAGGCACCATAGTCAACTGAACAGAGAGATGAACTAAGATTCTCCTTCAAAAGCACTAGGTCCCAGCTATCATGGCAGGAGCTGCCAAGCTGATTGGGCCACTTTATTACTTGTTCTTTAATTTCTCACTTTTACCACATGTTTGGCTCTAAATGCTGAAAGCACAGATGGCTAAATTAAGAGTCATTTTGAGGCTTGTCCTAGTAAGGTGTAACATGAGGTCCTGCTTGTTGGGGTTTCTTTCCTGCCCAGTTCCCACAGCTGTTTAGCCCCAAAGAATCACACAGAAGTCTATATTAGATATAAACTGATTTGCCCATTAGCTCAGGCTTCTTATTAGCTCTTGTATCTTATATTAACCCATTAGTCTTATCTATGTTAGCCACATGGCACAGTACCTTTTTCAGCAGGGGAGGTCACATCCTGCTTCTTTGGTAATCTGGGGAGGACTAGGGAAAAGAACTTCCTTCTTCCCAGAATACTCCTGTTCTCATCTCCCCACTTCTACTTCCTGTCTGGTTGACCTGCCTCCACTACTTTCTGCCTGGCCAATCAATGTTTATTTAAAACATAATTGTCAGAGCCGGGTGGTGGTGGCTCACGCCTTTAATCCCAGCACTCGGGAGGCAGAGGCAGGCGGATCTCTGAGTTCGAGACCAGCCTGGTCTACAAGAGCTAGTTCCAGGACAGGCTCTAGAAACTACTGGGTAACCCTGTCTCGAAAAAAAAAAAAAAACTAGAAAACATAATTGTCAGAATACAGACAATTTTCCTGCACCAGTATGGTGAGCCAATGTTACTTGTGAAATATTGAACTGAATCAAAGAATTTGTAAGGGCAGCCCAGGATTGATAATTTTGGAAAATAGTTTTAATCCTTACCCAGAAGGGAGGAGAAAAATCGCAAGTGCAAGAAGGTGTATTAATAAATAGTATCCAGGGCACTGCAGAATAATTACAACTCACTAGTCTAGTAGTGAGTATTTGGGTTGCATGCTTCCTTAAGTGACTGTCATGATTTTTAAATGAAATCCTACAGTAACCAATGATAAAATATGAGGACGTAACAATAATAAAAGGTTATAAAGAACATCCTAATTTTCTTTCTTTCTTTTCTAATCCTGAATAGCTCACTTTTACTATGGTCACAGTAAATGACAGTGTATAGCAGTTTTCTTGGACTAAAACATTCTACCTCCCAGGTAAGATTCTTAAGACAGCAGGTAAACAACTCAAGAGGGCTTCAGGATGTCCCTAAAACTGACAATATTCACTTGGTTCTCTCCTTCCCCAACACTATATGAACAGGAAAGACTACTGAGATGAGGCAATATTCGAAGACTCTCAGACAGGCAGCTGCAAAGAAGACTCTGAGACCAGTCTGGCTGTTTGAAAGAAGAAAACAGCTGAACTAAATGGAAGATATTTAGACCAGAGTCACTTGGAAAGGATACTATCTTAAGCTGTGTGAGGGCTCTGTTCCAGGTTCCCAGTTTCTGTGATCTGTCATCTGTGCTGGGAAGAGCTTTGATAATGCAACTATCCATGATTATTTCTGCTTCCCCTAACCCATATTCCTGTATGTTACCTCAATAAAAGTTTTGGTTCATAAATTTGGACTTTGGTAGTATCCTTTCTTTTATCTACGATAGGCTTCCTGTTTGGTGTAGATATGTGCTAGGTATCTCACCAGGAAAAGTCATAATTGAAAGCTGACTAAACCAAAGGTGAGTTGAAGAGGAGCAAGTGCATAGTCCCACCTATGGTTAGCAAAACTTACAATTGAGGATAGGCAGTCTTAAATGTGAGCATCCATGGAGGAGATCCTAATACAGTTGCCTTGTGTGGGAAGTCCTTCTTTATATGTGTTGCTTTTATTGGTTAATGAATAATGAATCTTCCTTGTCTTGTGATAGGGCAGAGTAGAACTAGGCAGGGAAAACTAAACTGAATGCTGGGAGAAAGAAGGTGAAGTCACGAGAAGCAATGTAGCCACCGAACTGTCTTTGAAATTTCTTGCTTCATGGGAAAATCTACAAGATACTATGGTCCAATAGGCTGAAGATGGGTTCCCACAACATTACAGAAGAACTTTGGGTGACTGTTCAGGCATTGATATGTCTCTGTCAACTCTAGAGTTCTGGAGTCTTTGATGGAGATGAAAAATAGTTATAATTATAGTTTTTCTTAGTTATGATAAAAGATAAACTAGATATAAACATTGTAACTGTGATTCTTGCTTGATACATGTTTTGTTATATGTAATCTTGCTGTTTTAAAGTTAAAACCTTCCTTTTTATTTAGACAGAAAAGAGGAGGTGATGTGGGATTCCCCTCTGTATGCTGTGAATATATTTTATTACCATTGGTTAATAAAGAAGTTTCTTTGGCCTGTGGTACGGCAGAGTAGAGCTAGGCAGGGAAGACTGACCTGAATGCTGGGAGGAAGAAGGCGGAGTCAGTGAGAAGCCATGTAACCCTGCCAGAGATGGATACCAGATGGAACTTTACCCAGTAAGCCATAGCCAAGTGGCAATGCACAGAATGATAAGAAATTGGTTAGTTTGGGATGTAGGAGCTAGCTGCGAATACACTTAAGTTATTGGCCAAACAGTATTGCAAATAATATAGTTTCTGAGTGATTATTTTGCAGTTTGGGTATCCAGCAATGAATGAGTGGCCTACCTCAAAAGTTGCCCTTTCCTGTATGGTGTGTGTTAATGCACCTTTGTACAATGATGACAGTTTCATGGTTCATGCTATAGGTAGTGAGATACAAAGCTAAAGCTGAGCCATCAGAGTTAGATATGTCTGCATGAGGAATCCTAGGATGTCAGTCTTTGTTTATGTGGTATGGGGTGGCATGCTTGCCTTCTTGATAAGTGAGGCCAATCACATGAATATGGAGATACCCTAAAAAGTTAAAATTATAGAGGAGGTGTTTTTAGTCTTTGAGATTAGCACACAAGGGTCAAGAAGGAAATTGTATACAGGGACAATTGCAGCGAGAGGGAGATGCAGCTAGTATCCTTGGTGATAACCTCTGATTTGGCAAGCAAATTAGATAAACAAGAGGGAGGGGAAAGGTAGTAAAAGCAACAGAAGGCACCCATCAAATCTTTAGTAGAAAATTAGTGGATATATTTGGTCCAATGTACAGATGAATCCTTTACAATGGCCCAGTACAACAAACCAAGGGGAATCAGAAAATTCTCAGCACTAAAATTGGGAAAGACTTTAAAAATAAGCAACAAAGAAGCCTGTCTTAGCCTGGCTTGTGAGCCAGTGGTTCTTGGTTTCAGATGGGCTCAGTCTGAATACTGTGAAGGCTGAAAAACTGAGTAAAATGACTAGCCACCCCTCTTTAAGGCAAAGGCTGCATAATCTGAGGTCTCATGAGGGAAACCGTGTAGTGAGGAGCAGACAGGCTGCTTTCCTGCCACCCTGGCTCCCGCACGTCTAGCTTTACATGTGAAATATCAACACACAAACTGTATTCTTTTAAACACTGCCTGGCCCATTAGTTTCAGCCTCTTACTCACATCTTGATTAACCCGTATCTAATAATCTGTGTAGCACCACAAAGTGGTGTCTTACCAGAAAGATTCTAGTGTATGTCCATCTTGGGCTGGAGCTTCATTGCATCTGGCTCAGAGAGGAGAGGCATGACAATCTGACCCAGAGAGGCGAGGCATGGCGATTGCCTGAGGCATCCACCTCACTTTCTTTTTCTTGTTCTGTCTACTCCACCTATCTAAAGCTTGCCCTATCAAAAAGCCAAGGCAGTTTGTTTATTAGCCAATGAGAATCCTCCATCAAAACCTGTTCCTTATGGACTGGCATATCAAAACCATTAGGAGCACTTGATTATCCCCATCGGAAGTCCCCACAAATAGAAGAGGCTAGAGGACCATGAAGGGTCAGATACTATTGAGGGAACCAGTAATAAAATGGGCTGTGTTTGTCCAGTTGACTGGACTGGATAGAACCATGTTCACACAGGAGTTAAAGAAAAGGCCGAACCAGCAAGGACCTTGAGGCAAGCATGGAGATTTAATGATTTTGTGGAGTCCATTGGCAAGCTCTTCATAAAGAAGGGAAGGCTTTGGCAGATCTCAGTGACTTAGACAAGCATTTAAAGAGTGTCTGAAAATGGAGAGAACAACCCATAGGAGATAGTGAAAAGATAAAGATGAGGAAGATGTCTTGGGTTACTATACATCAGTGACCATGTCTTACCAGACCAGTCATTATTTTTGCTCAAAGGGTTCACATCTTTGTATGATTTATGATTAATTTTCTCCTCCATTTTATATAACATCTTCCAGAACTAAGATAGGCAGTAAGGATGAAGATTCCAGGTCAGTATCAACTTGGTTTTTCTGTGTTCTGTGACTTCGATATATTGTTTCTTCAGTGATAGAATCTTTACATCATGTTCTGGTGGACGACTGATAATATTCACAATAGACTGAAATTTTGGGGATTCTGATGCACCTTACTGCCCAATAATTCTAAAAAAAGTTATCCCCCTTCATTGGCACTGGGCTTTGTATTTGTTATGCTATGACATCTATTGGGGACATTGTTATATTATTGTATGGTAACTCTCTTTCACTGTCCATATACATATACATACACAGACACAGACACACATACAGACACATACACATAGATACACACACACACACACACACATATATATGATGACAGATGTTTCTGTCCTGCCCAATCAAGCAGCCATTCAGTGCAAAGAAATATACAAAGGTCTACATTAATTATAAACTAGCTGGCCTATTAGCTTAGGTGGTATAGGAGGTCCTACTGTCTTTGTCTTGCTTTCATTGGTTAATAAAGAAACTGCTTTAGGCTCTTGATAGAGAAAAACTTAGGTAGGCAGGGAACATTAAACAAAATACTGGAGGAAGAAAGCAGAGTGAGAGAGCCACCATGGAGCCACAAGAGACAGATTCTAGGAATTTTACCTGGTAAGACACTGCCATGGGGCAATACACAGATTAATAGAAATGGATTAAATCAAGATTTAAGAACTGGCCAACAAAAACTAGAGCTAATGGGCCAAGCAGTGATTTAATTAATACAGTTTCAGTGTGGTTATTTCTGGGCTAAGTTAGATGGGTGGCTGGGACAAACAAGCAGTCTCTCTGTGCAACAGCTCAGGCTTCTTATTAACTAATTCTTACATCTTTAATTAACCCATAATTCTTGTCTGTGTTAGCCACATGGCTTGATACCTTTTATCAGTGAGACATTCTCATCTTGATTCCTTTGTGTCTGGGTGATAACTGCAGACTAAGCCTTTTCACATCCAAAAATTCTTCTACTCTGGTAGCCCTGCCTATACTTCCTGCCCAGCTATTGACCAAACAGCATTTTATTAAACCAGGACAAGTGACAAATCTTTAAAGGGTATAAGGCCATTATTCCATAGTACTTCCTCCTTTTTTAAAAAACAAAAACTCTGAATCTAACCCCTTTCTTTAGCTGTTTTCCTGACCATTATCTATAACAACTGTAACCAATAATTGAATCAAAGACAAACATCCATAATCTATTTGGGGGAATGTGGGAATAGTTTTATAGGCTACTTCCTGCTGAATGGGGTGCAGATAATCTTATGGGGATCTAAAGAAATTTTATAATTATGGTCAAGACCTGACTGGAATATTCAGTGAGGCTTGATCATTTCAACCAGCAGTCTTGAGGCTGTCCTAAATGTAGAACTCAGACATCTGGGCCATCCATTCCTATAGAAGATTTCTCAAAAAATCTTACTTCATCAAACCTGATTTTTCTTAACCCGGAATAAATCTACAGCCTCTCATTTTCTGTGGAAACAATAACAAAACCTCTTCTCCAAAGTAACATACCTTTTGATTTTAATTTTGAATTCAAGGCATTTTCATAATACATAGGTTGGATTAATCTAGCAGCATTTATAATCAAATGTTTTTAGCAGTTGTTATTCCTTCCTCAACCATCAAACAATTCAAAGACAACATGATAATATACAGTATCCAGATTCTTTGTGTAGTTTCTGTCTGTACTTGACTTTATTTGAAAACCTATTTCTTTTATTTTCATTTTTATTTATTTTTTGAGAGAGTTTCTCTGTGTATCTTTGGCTGTCTTGGAACTCACTCTGTAGGTAACCTGGCTTCTTGATAGTCAGAACAGCTTTCCTCCAGGACTGAGCTGTCTTGTTGCAACTTCTGCCTCTAGAGCTGTCAGATTGTGACTCTCCCACCCAAGAGCTGTCCTATTGAGGCTCCACCCCTCCAGAGCTATTCTATTGTGGCTCTGTCCCTCCAGAGCTGTTCTATTGTGGCTCTAAGTATAAGTCAGGTTATCCCAACTCCACTACTGTACCACATTCCCCTACAATGATTGAAAATCATATGCACATGCAGAATGTACCACCAAAATTTAAATGAGTATCAACTATAAATGTGGGTGAAGTTATGAACTAAAGGAAATTATATCTTATTCTGTGTTAGGATGTATTTTTTTAGGGCCAGGTGTTTATTTCCCTTACATGTAAAATGGTTCACAAACATGATACTAGGGCTTCGGCACTGTGGGAGAGGGGAACATGCCCGGCTTCTTAGGGCGAGAGGATCTCGACTTTAGTGTACACTGAGAAGGGAAGGAAAGGTGGTTTCACTTTTCTGCCTTGCCTGAAGGGACAGAATCAGTTTCACTCGTTCTGCCCTCCTCCCTGAGCATTGGTGAAACAGGCGACGTATTTCATTCTATTAGGTGGTAAAGGGATTGGCCTGGTCCCAACCATTACAGGGAGGTGTAAAAGGTTCTGGAAGGTACAGCATGGATTAGGACACAAGATGGGGCAGATGACATCAGAAGCATGTGACTGGTGGAAGCTGTTCCTAAGCTTCTAGGGAACCTATTTCTGGCCTGGCAGAGGGCAGGGGACATGGACGGTGCTTATTGTTTGGCATTGATGATGTCCACAAATTCAGGCTTGAGGGAAGCCCCACCCACAAGGAAGCTGTCCACATCAGGCTAGCTTGCCAGCTCTTTTCAGGTTGCTCCAGTCACAAAACCTCCATAAATGATTCGGGTGCTCTGAGGAACCACATCAGAGACATTGGATTTCAGCCAACCCCTAAGCTTCTCGTGCACTTACTTCCTGGGCCTGTTGAGGTGTTGCAGTCTTGCCAGTACCAATGGCCCATGCAGGCTCATAGGCCAGGACCACTTTGCTCCAGTCCTTCATATTATCTGCGATGACCTTGGTTTGCTCGAAAACAACCTTCTCGGTGATGCCAGCTTCCCTTTCATATAACTTCTCCCCAATGCAGGCGATCACTCTGAGCCCCTCAGAGAGGGCATGGGCTACTTTCTACCCAGTCAGCTCATCGGACTCCCCGGAGACGTGAAGAAGTTTCTCTCTGAGTGCCCCAGCACTACCCATGCGGCTCCTAATTCTTTGATCATGCCAGGGCTGATCTTCCCAGCGAAGGCCTCATTGGTCACTTTGTAGCAGTTCTGCACAGCTATGGCAGTCTTGGGATCTAGCTTCTGCCTGGTGAAGTCAATGTAGGCGGTGGGGGGTGCACAAACCAACTCGGTGTCTGTGGGCACCTTAGCCGCGTTTAGGCTGCAAATGAGTTCTCCCAGGCACTTCCTCCTTCCATTCATCTTCCAGTTGCCCACAATGAAGAACTTCCTGGAAGGCTCCATTGCACTGGTACAGGTTGGCTGAAGGTCAGTATGAACCTGGGATGTATTTTTTACCCATGCATGATTGAAAGCAATATGATTTCTCATCAAACTGTAAGACAAAAGTGACATGATTCAGAGGTTTCATATTTGAGTTCACAGATACTAAAAAGGTATATATATATATATATATATATATATTTTCTGCACATTCATGTTCTCACATCACAACATTAAATATATTAGAAAGATACTAGTGTAGGTGCGAGATTATAGTCAAGAAATGAGACAGAGACTAGGTGCCCAGTATAAAACTGGTTTGAAAATTTTTTCCAAACGAAATGTACAGCACCTAGATAACAAAGAACTGTACTCATATATATGGCAGAAATTTCCTGATGGAAACTTACAAGCAATGTGATGTACACCAAGCATGCAAGCCCAATGATTTCTATGATCTCCAGATGATGCTACAGAAAATATCTTACCTGCACCCAAGGAGGACTCTGATAAAAGGAGATGCCTGTAAACATAACCATACCTCGACTCCTTATTTTTATTGCTGTATGTAGTGGTATTTCAATTGTAATTTAATAAATAAAGCTTGCCTGAAGATCAGAGTGTAAAGAGCCCCATTGGTCAGCCTTACAGACCAGGCAGTGATAGCACATGCCTTTAATGTTAGTAGCCACACTAATTGCCATAGAAATTGCACAGTGCATGCCTTTAATCCCAGTGGTACACACTTTTAATTCATGACCTAGAGAAGATTATAAAATGGGAAGAAACTGCTCTCAAACACAGTCTCATTCTGAGATTCCTGGAGGCAGGATCACCATTTCAGACTAAGGTCAAGGTAAGAACCAGTGGCTGCTTGTTCTGCTTTTCAGGTCTTCAGGGTGAACCCAAATTTCCATTCCTGAGATTTTATTAATAGTGATGCTGTACTTTCCTTAGTGGTGCAGGAGAATTGTCTGTATTCTGTCAATCATGTTATAAATAAACGCTGATTGGCCAGACAGAAAATACAGGTGGGAAAACCAGACAGGAAGGAGAAATGATGTAATGAGAACAGGAGAATTCTGGGAAGGAAGAAGTTGATTATTCCCACTCCTGCCCAGATCACTGAAGCAACAGGATGTGATCTGCCCCATTGAAAAAAGGTACTGAGCCACATGGCTAACATAGATCAGAAAAATGGGTTAATCAAGATGTGAGAGTTAGCCAGTGAAAGGCTAGAGCTAATGAGCCAATCAGCTTTATAACTTATAGAGATCTCTGTGTTATTTCTTCGGGGCTTGCCGGCTGTGAGGTGGGACAGAAACCCAAACAAGCAGGCCTGGCCCCTTCATGTTACACCTTAGTCTGTATCATGTACTGAACATGACTTTCCTCCAATCAAGTCTAAGCAGTAAATGTTTTGATAATTCAGGAGGAGGAAACTGACTGATTGTTGATCTGCAAATGAAGAAAGAAATTGATCTTATTTCTTTGATTTTTTTTGCTCAGTTTTCTTAAATGCTTTTTTGAAAGTAAGACACATTTTACTTATGGATTCAAATTTTCTTTCATTAAACTTCATTATCATTAACTTGTTTTCTATAAATTTTCTATTGTGTGTATTTACTGAATATATGAAATGGACAGTGGTTTTAATGCACTCTACTACTCTATATCTTATAACTTGAAAATTAACATCAGTATTCAAATTTAGAATTAGATTGTGTGAATAGTATTCATTTTTGTTGGTTATGTTTCATTTGTGATATATAAATACATACATGCATACATACATACACACATACATAAACACATATATATGCATATACATACACACATACACACACAAACACACACACATATATATTATGCTCCTGTCAGGGGACCCCCAAACAAGACCACCACAGAGAAGATATGCAATGCAAACACACTGGGGTTTATTGATTAAAAGTTAGCTAACTGATCATAATTCAACATACCTGCACAGTGTGTGCAGGAAAATGGCCCCCAGCTCTCAGGGTAATGAATTTTAGAGGGAAAAACTGCAAGCAGGTTGGCACAAACCTTAGTGTTTCAGGATTGGGTGAAAGTATACAACTTTTGAATTTGTTGATTGTGGTATAGGGAAATGTTAAAACAGTCAAAACAGTGGTTAATCAGGTACCTAAAAAATGTTTGAAGAAAGCAGATGTAAATTGATGTAGTTTGGACACCTTGGTGGGTCACTTTGACTTTCTTGGGAATGTTTATGACTTTTCTGGCTGCATTCACTCCCCTCAATAGTTCCTGTCTAAAACAGAGTCCTTTCTCAAAATTGAGTTTTTTCTGCTCCTTCGTAATATATATATATATGTGTGTGTGTAATTATATATATATATGTAATTATATATATGTAATTATATATGTGTGTAATTATATATGTGTGTAATCATATATGTGTATAATTATATATACATGTAATTATATATATATGTAATTACATATACATGTATATGTATATATATATATATATTTCCATTAAGTTTTACAAACAATGGTCTAAATAATTTACAAGATGTTCAAAATAGCATGGACTAGAGTAATAATTTGGTAGTCATATACTCCACTTTTGCTGTTCTTAACTGAGCAGGATATTTCTCTACAGCAAAGTCAGAAGTAAATAGTGTCTCCACTGTGTTAAAAAATAAATTTTTGTAAAGTCATAAAGCCTTTTCTAAAGTATTTTAACAGAACTATTTCATTTAGAGTAAAAGTGTCAAATTTCACACTACCTCTATTTCCCCTCCCCCCTCTCTCTTTCCTCCAGAAATAGTCTTATTTGAAGATTAAAATTAAAAAATACTTTGGATAAGCTTGGTAAAATCATAAATTCCAAAACTTTTTGATATATAGACACAATTCCTCACCCTACCACCCACATACAAGTTTTCTTTTTCTCTGAAAATGCTCATGGATTTTTACCACATATAGCCTATTTTCCCCTAGAGAAAATGTGAGCCAAGTTTCTCATGCACAATGTTTATGGAGCTCTGGACAGCTGCTCTCTTTCAGAGACTAAAAGCACCATGAAATTGTGTCACCAGAAGCAGTTCAATTGACAGTGGACCAGCTGCTGTTTTGTGTAGACAGATTTATCAAGGGGTTGAAAGATGAGAATAAACCCGAGTATAGGGACATTGTAATTATGAATTCCAAATGGAAGAATTCACAAAGATATTATCATAACAGAATGCATCTGAATCTGTATCCTCTGATCCTCTAAGATTAAATGTCTCTATAACTCAAATAGGCAATTTATCTGCAGTGTCAGCATTAAAAAAATCTTTTGAACATCCTTGGCTGTTATTAAAGCTAAAATTAATAAGAACACACACACACATGGAATGAAGGGCTGCAGATAATTGTTCACTCATTTTAGCACATGAAAATAAATGCAAAATACATGTAGGCTAAAAATTATCATTAAAAATACCAAAATTACTGTCTTGTTTTGTTTCTGATACAATCCCATTACCAAGAATTATTCTAAAACATATGTGTTCTTAAGATTACTAGTTGTCATGTGACTATATTTTATGAGCATTAGTTCACAAAACATCTATAATATTGTTATAGAATTGAATTTTGGAGAGAAAATTTGGCATATTTTATTTTACTTTAACATAATTGACAGTTTTTATATGTGACATTATAAATCTATCAGTTCACAACTAAACAGTTATACTTTGATTACCTAAGTCTATTAGAACATGTGTTTGTTCTAAGAATAATTACAGCTTTCCATTAAATACATGTTATGTAGTTATACTGAATTTGTTCTCCCCCTTCCTCTTTTTCTTGGAAGGTTTATAATTCCACAAATCTTATGATTTTTCAGTTTTTAAAAGTAAACCATAAGTAAAGAAAATTATTATCTTCATATCCCTTGACAATTCTACTAATTATGGTAATAGTGTCTGAATATCATGGATACTTACACAAACTTTAATGATACAGCCTATATTGCATTTAACCTTTTGCTTCCAGGCAACACAATTTTATATCATGTGCTAACATGTAGCAGGAGTAATAAAAACTCGGAGCCACATATTGGGATTCAAACTAAAAGATGAGAGATGCAAAGCAGCCAACCACTAGAGAGCCCTTACCTCTACAAAAATTTTCAGACTGAAAGAAGAGTGAGTTTCTGCCTCATCCTGCTTTATATTTCTCTCTAGTGTTTGAATATAACTGTATCTACCATATTAAAAGTACAGTAAAAGTTCTAGATAATATGAAATATTTCAGTTGTATTATAATCTTATCTGAACAGCATTGTGTAAAATATTTTGATTTGGCAGCATGACTATGAATACTAAAATAGTGATAAATGATACAAAAGAATTATAAAGTAGGGAGTTATGATATGCTTATGAGAGAGCAACAGGAAGATTTATAGTGAATTTTTGAGTCTATAGAAGTCAGAGAAGAGGTCTGCATAAAGCTAGTAATGAGCGTCAACATAGAAAAAAAATGTAATTTTGATTAAAAGAAGAGAGTGCGTAAGAGCCCTGAGGATATTAAATAGTATACATTAAATATACAAAGATTATCAGAAAAACATATTAAAGAAAAGACAAAAGACAAGAAAAAATCAAGAACAAATGGTAAGAGGTCTAAGAGATTTAACATTGTAGGAGTTGATAGATACTATTAGTATATAACTTGAAAATTATTTTCTGAGAGAAGTAAATATAGGGAGATGGTAAGATCAGAAGGAAAAGTAAAGTGAAGAGATACAGGAGATAATTAAGCTGTGATTTATAGAACTTCCAAAATTTTTTATATAAAGCAGTAAAAAAGATAAAATTGTCATACTAGAATGATCACAGTATCATTGAGGATGATCAAATGAACCAAACCTCTTATTGACTTACACCTCTTTTTTTCTTCTTCCAATTGTATATTCTTATATTGCTGTTTTTATTTCTATATTCCACCCTTGTAAAAGAAGTAAGGTAAACTAAATGAATCATTCAGCACTTAACTACCCTAGGGGGGTATTTCATTTTATGAAAAGCAGATCTGGGGTAGAAAGTCATATCTTTTGATTATAATTTAGTTGTACTATATGCTACTACCACTCATACAGTATATTACAAATATGTCATTAATATTTGAAGTGTGCTTTTCTGGACAAAATTGTTTTCCATCTGTCAATAAGGTATAGCTTTGGCTTTATAGTAAATTTTACTACTTGCAAATGATTTTGAAAGAGATTCCACCTCAAGATGCCTACATTCATTCACAGGTTCTGAACAATAGACATAAATCTGTACTTTTATTATAATTAGTAACACAAACACATGGGTTACTTTTTGTTTTGTTTGGGATAAGTATCTATGATATCACAGGGAATTCTCTTTGGGAGATACACATGCATGCACATGTATCCACATAATAAGCATGAGTTTATTTGATGGTAGAAAGTTTTTATTTTCCTTGAAGAGCACTGTGAAAATCAGCATAGAAAGTAATGGTTTCCAATATGATATTATTAAAACTTTAGGATATGTTTCTTGCTTAATATTGTTTATGCTGGTTGTAATTCTAAATTTATACTTGATATCTGCTCCTTCTGTTCATAGTTTTGTGTTGGGTTTGGAACTATTTTATTTAAACAGAAGGAGGAGTTGCTGTGAGAGCTCCATCAGCCAATAGCCTTTAAGATACCAGCCCACTTGTGTGGGGTCTTTTATACTATAAATGCATCTATAAGTGTGTGCTTGCACTCTTGCTCCCTGCTCTAGCTTCTGGTTGCTACATTGGGTTACTGTTCCACATTCATACAGAGGACTGTGATCTACCTCTAAATAAAAAATGCTTTATTATATGTAATTCTGAACTAGTGTGGAATTATTTTGTAATTTTTATCATCAGGGTAAACTGAAACAATTAGATGGTTGTATTAGATATTTTGAATTTTCAAGATTACTCAACAATCTTTGACATGGGTAATATCTAATGAAGAAAAGACTAAAAACATCATCTGTTTCAATGTATTTCAGGTTAAAAATTTGAATCCAAGTCTACAAAATGAAAGTGTATGACTGCATCAACATTTTAATTGATTAGTTTAATTTAAACAAACTAATTCAATTTAATTTCTATATGACATAAAATTTTCTCAGTATAAAAATTAACAATGGGAAAAATAGTGATGAATTTAGGAGAAAAATATGAAAATTCTTGACAAAAAGTTAGATATACAAAATTCTTAAAGAACTATTAAAATTTTTGCAATTAAATATAAAAACAAAGAGGAACAAAATTATATAGGGCTTTTTTTCAGCAGATTACATTTGGAAGCAGGGTGAAATGTGATAAAGAAATCCAACAGCTGGAAACACACCAAGCTGGATGGTCAGAAAAGCCGATATTATTTTTAAATCCCCTTTGCTATATTCATATTTGTTTTGCTTCAAGGTACTAGATTTGGTAATTCAATCAGATATCTTTTAATTTCTCATCTTTTATTCTTGATAAAGAGATTACAATGATAATCAATTAAGGAATGACAGTCTATGTGGTAAACAGGCAAAACAAGGTCTCTTGGTCAGTTAAGAATCAGAACCACTCCAATTCCTTTGCCTTCAGTAATTTTTGTCATTACTGCATTTCCCAAACAAAACACAACCTACAAACATTGATTTAGCACATGAATGTGGCAAGTGGAAACAACATCACATCCCTAACCAAGAAACTGATACCATCTAGGAAAAGGAAACATTTGTAATGTTTCCTTGTAAATGGGTGTATAATCCACACTTCATGGCAGGCCCTGTACCCAGGAGTTGTTGGACATGTTTTAGTATCATTTTGCTTTCTTTTTATTTGCACACTGGAGGATTTTCAGAGATAGAGAAGATGAAGTTGGATGATTAGAGAGGTGGGAAAGATCTGGGAGAAGTTAAAGAAGAGAAGAATATGACAGAAATTTATAGTATAAAAAAGAAAATATGATCAAAGTATATTATATATAAGGAAAATCCATAATGAATCATATTTCACTGTACAGTTATTGCACATAAATAAAATAAAACCAGTGTAGTAAGAATTTCAATTAGATCACATATCTGTCATTGCTATTTTAATATCAAATTTCATTGGGATTAGGAAAAGATTAATGAAAGTTTTTGGAAAACTAGTTTGAACCCATATAGATGGATTGCAGAGATGTTTTGTGGTTAAAAAAAACACGTTTCAAAAAATGAGTACAAATATATACCAAATAAACAGACTTTTTAGAAAAACATAATAATGACCTATCTATAAATCAATAATATATGCTCCATCAGTTCCAGTCCAGCTGGCCTTGGTGAGATCTCATTAGATCAGCCCTACTGTCTCAGTGGGTGGACGCACCCTCTCATGGTCCTGACTTCCTTGCTCATGTTCTCCCTCCTTCTGCTCCTCATTTGGACTCTGGGAGCTCAGTCAGGTGCTCCAATGTGGGTCTCTGTCTCTATCTCCATCCATCGCCAGATGAAGGTTCTATGGTGATATGCAAGATATTCATCAGTATGGCTATAGGATAGGGCCATTTCAGGCTCCTTTTCCTCAGCTGCCCAAGGACTAGCTGGGGACATCTCTGTGGACACCTTGGAACCCCTCTAGAGTCAAGTCTCTTGCCAATCCTAAAAATGGCGTGATCAAAACGGACTCTCTGAACACGAAGGACAATGAGGGATGAATGAGAAGCCAAAAACCATGGCACTGGGTTTTGATCCTACTGCATATACTGGCTTTGTGGGAGCCTAATATGTTTGGAAGCTCACCTTCCTAGACCTGGATGGAGGGGGGAGGACCTTGGACTTCTCACAAGGCAGGGAACCATGTTTGCTCTTTGGACTGGAGAGGGAAGGGGAGGAAGAGTAGGGGGAGGGGGAGGGAAATGGGAGGAGGGGAGGAAGTGGAAATTATTAATAACATTTTTACTAAATAAAAAAAATAAAAACTGGGAAAATAAATCAATAATATAAATATTAAATGTAATAAAAATTAAGTACAGTTATTGTTTCCATAGTGGTGGTATAATTGTTGTAGTATTGAACTAAATTAACTTTGTGTTTACCAATTCAGTTTTGGATTAGCAAATATTTGTTGCATCTATACCTATATTTCAATAAGGGTGCTGATGGAGGAGTGTCTATGTATTATTTTCATTGGTTAATAAACTCCCTTGGCCCTTTAATAGAACAGAAAATTAGGTAGGCGGAGTAAACAGAACAGAATTCTGGGAAAGAGAAGGCAGACGCTTCAGGCAGTCACCATAGTGAGTCGCCATGCCTCTTCTCTCCGAGATGGAAACAGGTTAAGATCTCTCCTGGTAAGCGACTACCTTGTGGTGCTACACGGATTACTAAATATGGGTTAAAGGAAGATGTGAGAATTAACCAATAAGAGGCTGAAACTAATGGGCCAGGCAATGTTTAAACAAATGCAGTTTCTGTGTAATTATTTTGGGTGTAAAGTTAGCTGGGTGGCCGGGCGCAGCCCCAGCGCTCCATCTACAGTGTGCTTTTTATAATTTCTTCAATTGCTCACAAAATTATCATTGTAGAAAAATGAATCAGTGACAACCTTTTATATTCAATAATTATGCAAATGGGTTTTGGTTTATCCTTGTTCTCTTACTTTCAATGTATATTTTACTAAAATCTTCAAAGACAGTACCTAAAGAAACAGACTTTTGGAAAGCATAACTAAAATGGCATTACCATTAATCAAATTAGTAGAGATTTCTCAAAAATCATGTGTAGCATAATCCACAAATAATTTTTCCTTAATTATCTAAAAACTCTTTTTTGTATTGATTTGAACAAATTGGATTGAAATAAGTTCAACTCCTGATACTTGGTTGCTATATCTCTGGTTCCTCATAATCTGAGGTGTTCCTCCTTCCCATTGATCTTTACCAGGCATCTACTTGCTGCAATTACTGAGTCACTTACAGTAAGTACATTGTTGTTTCTTTATTCTTTTGTATGTATTCAATTTTGAACACTTTTTAAAATATCTAAGACACTATTATGTTAAAAAGGTTAAATACAGCCATCATACAATTGCTGGCCTTTTAATGCATGGTGAGAAGATAAAATGGTGAATTTCAACTGTCTGGCACTATTTCCAAAATTAGGTCTGTATCTTCTTTGACTACAGGCAAGACTGTGATGCATGGGGCAAATGTCTGGACTTGATTAAAAAATAGAGTCCTTACTTAAAAGCATGATATAGATTTTGGAAGAAATGACATATTGAAAGAGTATATCTTATTCTTTCTCTAATGATGAATCATTTTTGATATTATTGAAATACACTTTTTAAAATTCAGCTAATATTCCTTTATACCATACATGAAATACTTTCTTTAGGTACTGTGCTAAAGGTTGGGAACAGAGGAAGTTATTATGATTTATTAATTGTAAAAGCTTATACCAGAATGGAAAATTTAACTACACATCATTTTGATATAAATACAAATAAATATTTATGAGTTATTGCTCCATTTCCTTTTATTGAAGAAGAGATACATGTCATGCCCAGGGTCTCATAGCTGCTAATTTATTAAGATAGAGAAGTAGCTGTAATCTATTTGATTTGAACTTGATCAGTATGATTTCAAAAAGACTTTTAAGGACTATATATTCTTACCTATGAGTTTGACTCAAAACATGTCTTAAACAAGTAGAATTCCCTGAAATATACACAATAAAGCTTAATTTGGCAGAATCCTCAATTAGAAGCCCAATGCTAAACATAAACTAATGTTCTCTTTGTAAGTTCAAGTGACTCATCTTCCCACTTCCTTGCAGGAAGACTATCTTCACCTTCATGTTGCTGTTAAGGCCTGGAAACTGAAACCATCCCTTTATCTGTTTCTGAATAAAGTGTTCTGATAGCCACCAGCATATTCCTCCTTTCCTCCTGAAGGTGGGTGCTCCAATGCCAGAGACAGTTTCTTGCTGACAGAATCTGAGACCTCCTGCCTTTCTCCAAGTCTATCTCTACCCTGGCTTTTTAAAATGTGGGCTTCTGCTAATAACAAATGTGATCTTCTCCCCAAGAAATACAGTTACTATACCAAAAACATGAATATTGGTTGCAATTCATATTTCCCAACTCCTTAAGAAACCTTCCTGAGGTTCCTAACTTGTAGAAGTGGCATATACTTTTTGAAATGCCATACAGCAAGCAAAATTACACAAATGATGTTATACAAAGAAAACTAATAATTTTGAAGATATTTGAAAGATCCTGACAACACACAAACCTAAAACAAGTGGAAAAGATTAATCAAATGTTATGTTGTCTACCACCAAGTTTGTAAACATATTGGACCACCATTAAATATGAGGTCCACCGTAACATAAAATGTGATTATGTTGCATGCATGATGTATATATGCATGTATGCATGTGTAAGAGAAAGAGGGGATACATTTAGGAAGATGTCAACTTGAAACAATATTTCTAGAAAAACATTAGTGCATTTGTAAAGTATCACTACAAATAGTATGTTCCTTTAAGTATACTGAGAACTCTGGTGGAACTCTACTGCTATGATGCAGACCCCATCAATCTGCTAGCAGGTGTGTTACCTGCCTGTCAGCTGGACTGCAGCAATCCACAAGATTCTATCCCCCAAAGATACCATCTGCTGCACAACTATACCTAGTTCATGATCCTCCATATAACTAGTCCTGCTCCACAGCTCTATCAGACTCCATAGGCACAATATAATCCTCACAGGTCTGAAGAACAGTTCACACCAACAGGCATGCAAGTGAGCACCCTACCTTCAAGCTAGACTGCAGCCACTCATGGGATTCTGCTCCCTCAAATCCCACTTCACTGTCCAAATCCACATACCTCATCATCTTCCCTGGGGCCAACCCTGACTCTCAATTACAGCAGACTCCATAGGCACAGGTATAGCCCACAGCAGTCTGAAGAACAGGTGAACCTGAAACAGTCAGAAGAATAGTAGACAACATAACCTAAGTATCAACAATACCTGTCAGAAGAAGAGCAGGCTCTATAGGCCCAGGTACATCCCACATCAATTAGAACAAACCCTCTACTGGGCTTCATATTTTGGTCTAAAACTTCAGAAGAAGACTACAGCTTTACAGGTGGTCAGGCTGTAACTAGGCACCCAAGGCCTCACAAATACCAGCAGAGACACCTTACTGAACCTGAAGGACTTTTAGTCACCAGAACCCTTGGCCAGTTAGGTCAGAAAACAAGAGAGAAAACAGAAAACAAAGGAACAAAACACCCACCCAACAATGACAAACACAAGAATCAACATCTAAACTTCTAATGATCACAAAATCCAGATGCCCAAATAATATCAAATTCATATGCTAGTGTAAAAACCCATTCAATAAAAGAAAGATAAATATGGCAACACCAGAATGCAGTGGTCCTACAACAGCAAGAATTGAACATTCCTACCTAAAGGAAGCATGTGGAAATAATTTTTAAAAATAACTTTAGGAAGATAAACTCCCTTAAATAAATCAAGGATAAGACAAACCAAACACTGAAAGAAAGCAATAAATTCCTTAAAGAATGCCAGGAAAATCATGAAAAAAAACAATAAACTGAGTGAGGAAAATGGTTGAAGAAATGGTTCAATATTAAAATAGAAGCAATAAAGAAAACACAAAAGTAGGGAATTCTGAAAATGGAAAATCTGGGTAAGTAAATAATAACTATAGATGCAAGCATCACCAACAGAACACAAAGATGAAAGACAGACTATCAGGCACTAAATATATAACAGAGGAAATAGATTCACTGGTCAAAGACAGTGTTAAACCTAAAATATTCCTAACACAAAACATCAAGGATATCTGGGACACCATGAAAAAACCAAACCAAAGAATAATAGGAATAAAAGAAGAAGGATGCCAGCTCAAAGGCACAGAAAATATATTCAAAAAATCATAGAAGAAAGTTTTCACAACCTAAAAATGGACATGCCTATAAAGGTAGAAGAAGAATACAAAACATCAAATAGACTGGAACAAAAAAAGTCCTTTCACCACACAATAATCAAACACTAGTCACACAGAACGAAGAATGGCTATTATTAGCTGCAAAGGAAATAGACCAAGAAACATATAAAGGAAGACCTATCATAATCACACCTAACTTCTCAATGGAGATGATAAAAGCCAAAAGAACTTGTACAGACATCAAGCAGATAAGAAACTGGGATGCCAGTGGAGACTACTATACTTAGGAAAGATTTCAATTACCATAGATGGAGCAAACAAGATATTTAATGACAAAACAAGATTTAAATAATACCTATCAACAAATATAACCCTACAGAAGGTACTAGAAGGAAATTCCCAACCCAAGGAAGTTTGTTGTCCCCACAGAAACACAGGCAATAGATAATATCGCACAAGCAAAACCCAAAGAAGTGAAACACACACATACACACACACACACACAACAACAACAACAACAATAACAACAAAAACTAACAGGAATTAGCAATCACTACTCATTAATATCTCTTAATATCAATGGATTCTATTTGTCAATAAAAAGACACAGGCTATCAGAATGAATATTAAAACAGGATTCTTCCTTCTGTTGTATCCAAGAAACAAAACTCAACTTCAAAGACAGAAATTACCTCAAAGTAAAGGGTTGGAAAAAGATTTTCCAATCAAATGAACCTAAGAAGCAAAGTGGTGTAGCTGCCGTAATATGTAACAAAATTAACTTCTAACTAAAATTAATCAAAAGAGATTGAAAAGTACATCTCACATTCTTCAAAACAAAAATCCCATAAATATGAAGTCTCAATTCTGAACATCTATGCCCCAAATACAAGGGCATACACATTTGTAAAAGAAACATTACTAAAGCTTAAATCACACATTGAAACATACACATTTATTGGGAGACTTCAGTTCCCCACTCTCACCAATGGACAAATCTTCCAGACAGAAACTAAACAAAAAAGGGGGGAACTAACAGATGTTATGACTCAAATGGACACAACAGACATTTACATAATATTTCACCCAAACACAAAACAATATAACTTCCTCTCAGTACCTCATGGAGCCTTCTCTAAAACTGAGCACATATTCAATCACAAAACAAATCTCAACAGATTAAAAAAGAAGAGAATAACTCCCTCTTCCTTATGGTATCACCATAGCTTAAACTTGGAGTTAACCAATGACACAAACTATAGAAAGCCTACAAATTTATGGAAACTGAACCACTCCCAACTGAATTACCAATGGGTCAAGGAAGAAAGAAAGAAATGAGAGAGTTCCTAGAATTCAGTAAAAATGAATTTACAACATACCTAAACTTATAGGAAACAATGAAAGCAATTCTAAAAAAAAAGTTCATAACACTAAGTGTTTGCATAAATAATTTGGAGAAATTTCACACTAGCAATATATCAGCAGTCCTGGAAGTATTAGAACAAAAAGAAGCAAACACACCAAAGAAGAATAGATGGCAGGAAGTACTCAAACTCAGGAACGACATCAATAAAATAGAAGCAAAGTGATCATTACAAATAATCAATGAAAAAGTGTTGGTTCTTTGAGAAAAGCAACAAACAGACAAATCCTTATCCAAACTGACTAAAAACAGAGAGAGAATATCCAAATTTTAAAAATCAGAAAAGAATGAGGAGACATAACAACACATAGTGATAAAATACAGGGAATAATTAGGTCATACTTCAAAAACCTATACTCTACAAATTTGGAAAATCTAAAAGAAATGGTCCGATTTCATGATAGGTACCATACACCAAAGTTAAATGAAGACAACATAAACAGTTTAAATAGACCTATATGCACTAAGGAACCAGAAGCAGCTATTAAAAGTCTCCCAAACAAAAAGGCCCAGATCCAGAAAATTTCAGCATAGAATTCTGACAGACTTTCACAAAAGAACTGATGCCAATACTCCTCAAACTATTTCACACAATAGAAACAGAAGATACATTGACAAATTATTTTTATTATGCCTTAGTAACCCTGATACCCAAAACATACAAAGATTCAACAAAAGAGAATTGCAGACAAATTTCTCTCATGAGTATTGATATAAAAATACACAATACAATACTTAAAAACCAAACACAGTAACATATTTCAAAGGTCATCCACCATGATCAAGTGGGATTTATCCCAGAGATGCTAGGATAGCTTAACAAATGAAAATCAGGCAATGTATTCCACCATACAAACATACTGAAAGAAAAAGAAACCACATAATCTCATTAAATATTTAAAATGTCTTTGATAATATCCAACATCCCTCCATGATAAAGACCTTGGAGAAATCAGGAATAAAAAGAACATATATAAACATAATAAAAACAATATACAGCAAGCCAACAACTACCATCAAATTAAGTGGAAAAACACAAAGATATTCCACTAAAATCAAGAACAAATCAAGCTGTTCACTCTCTCCATATCTATTCAATATATTACTTGAAATTCTAGCTGGAGTGATAAGACAACAAAAAGGATATCAGGGATTATGAAGTGGAAAGAAAGAAGTCAAGATATTATTAACTGATGATATGATAGTATACATAAGCAACCCCAAAAATTCTACTAGAAAACTTCCACAGCTGATAAATACCTTAAGGGATATGACTAGATGTAAGATTAACTAAAAATAATCAATAGTTATCATATGCACAAATGATAAAATGGCTGAGAAAGAAATCAGTGAAACAACACTCTTCACAATAGCCCCAAATAGTATAAAATATCTTGTGTTAACTGTAATCAAACAAGGGAAAGACCTGTATGAAAAGAATATCAAGTCTTTGAAGAAAGAAGTTGGAGAAGATATCAGAAAATGGAATGATCTCTCATGATCATGGATCAGTAGGGTTAACATAGTAAAAATGTAGGAGGAGCTGCAGGCAGGCCTGCTTTTCATCCCGCCTGGCTCCCACATAACTAGTTTATGCCCTGAAATAACAACACACAAACTGTATTCATTTAAACACTGCCTGGCCTATTAGTTTCAGCCTCTTATTAGCTAATTCTCACATCTTGCTTTAACCCATATTTAGTAATGTGTGTAGCACCATAAGGTGGTGGCTTACTGGGAAAGATTCAGCATGTATGACCTGGCGGGTGGCTCCATGGCGTCTGTCTCACTGAAGAGAGGCATGGCGTCTGTCTAACTTCCCTTCTTCCCAGCACTCTGTTCTGTCTACTCCACCTATTTAAATCCTGCCCTATCAAAAAGCCACGGCAGTTTCTTTCTTAAACAATGAAAGTCCACCATCATAAAAATGCCAAAGCTACCAAAAGCAATCTACAGATTAAACAGAATGTCCATCAAAATCCCAACAGAATTCTTACATACCTTGAAAAGACAATACTCAATTTCATATGAAAATCAAAAAATACCCAGGATAACTAAAACAAACATGTACGATAAAAAAATCTTCTGGAGGTATTACCATCCCTGATTTTGACCTCTACTATAGAGCAATAGTAATAAAAAACAGCATGGTATTGATGAAAATGGACAGAAATGAATAAAATAAAATTTAAGGGCCTAATGTAAATCCAAACACCCATGGACACTTGACTTTTGAGAAGAATCCAAAATTATAAAATGGAGAAAAGGAGTATGTTCAACAAATGGTTCTAGAATAACTGGATGTCAACCTGTAGAACAATGCAAAAAGACTCATATCTGTCAACATGTAAAAAAAAAAACTCATGTATAAGTGGATCAAAAACCTCAACATAAATCGAGTTACACTGAACCTGGTAGAAAAGAAAGTGGGCAAGAGTATTGAATACATTAGCACAGGAGAAAACTTCTTGAATAGAACACCAGTATTACAGACACTGAGATCAATAATTAATAAGTAGGACTTCATGAAACTGAAAAGCTTCTGTAAGGCAAAGTTCATTGTCAATAAGAAAAAAGAGCAGCCCACAGAATGCAAAAAGATCTTTATAATGTCCACATCTGACAGAAAATTTTCAATAGAGAGCCTTCATCCAGTAACTAATGTAAGCAGATGCAGAGATCCACAGAGAATCACTTGTCTAAGATCTAGAATCCTGTTCAAAACAGGGAGGAAGGATTCTAAGAGCCAGGGTCTCAAGGTCATCACAAAGAGACCCACAGAAACAACTAAACTCTACTCATAGGAGCTCATAGACTATAGGCTGACACCTAGAGAGCCTGCATATGACTGACCTAGGCCTTCTATGAATACATATATGACAGTTGTGTAGTTTGATCTATTTGGGGTATCCTAGTGGTAGAAGCATGTTCCTTAACACATTAGCTTCCAGGAACCTATTCCTCATACTGGGTTGCCTTTCCCAGCCTTAATACAAGGTGAGGATCTTAGTCATACCTCAACTTGATATGTCATACTTTGCTGACACCCATGGAATGCCTGATACTTTCTGAACAGAAACAGGAGGAATGGATTGGGGGTACATAAAGGGTAGGAATGGGAGAAGAAGGGAAAGGAAACTGGTAGGGGTATAAAATAAATAAGTAAATAAATAAGCAAATTTAATAATAAAAACATATTGATAGATATTAATATAATTTTTAAATTTCCTATTCTTTTAATCAATCATGTATCCTTAAATTATTAGCTTACTATCTTGATTAATATAGCTTAATATTAATAAAACTTCTCTTGTTGTCAGTCAAGAGTCCTTGAACTCCTACTGGTTCAGGTTGGCTTTCTCTGATTTTCCCAATTATGATGTTGACCCCTTCCCTTGCTCATGTGATCCCTCCTCTCTCTCTTCAATTCAGTTCCAGGAGCTCAGCCCAGTGCTTGGCTGTGGTTCACTGCATCTGCTTCCATCAGTTACTGGATGCAAGTTCTATGATGACAATTAGGGTAGTCACTAATCTGATTATAGGGGAAGACCCATTCAGGTACCCTCTCCACTATTTCTAGGAGTTTTATCTGGGGTCATTCTTATGAATTCATGGGAATTTCCCTAGTCCCTTCATGGTACCAAACTATACTTTCTGAAAGTGGGTGAGAGTTATGTGGCTTAATCTTATGGGGGGCACCTGGTAGTGGAATGAGGACTTATCCTGTATGCATGCTTTTTGGAGCCCATTCCCTATTGTGTAATACCTTGTTCAGCTTTGATACAGTGGGGAGGGGCTTAGTCTTGCTTGTGCTAAGACATTGTTGAATACCCAAGGGAAGCCTTACTCCATTTAATGGAGTGGATGGGGCCAAGAAGCAGGAAGGGAGGGGGAGGAGAAACTGGGGTTTGTATGTAAAATAAAAGAAAAGGTCAATAAAATATTAATAAAAATTCTCAAAATGGAACAGTTGTTCAATTTTGTTTTTCATTTATAACTTTAGGCAATTCTATTTTATTGTTTTAATATTAATTTAAGCATCAGTTAGTATGTTTTTATAAAACAATTTGTTCATCACATTGTAAAATACTTACAAATAATCAAGATCTCTCCTCTCTAGTCTGAAATGTCAGTGGTTGTGGTTTATACTTCTCACAGCATAGATTAGAGCCCTTTTAGGTGTGTCTATGTAGAGTATTGGCAAGTGTTTCATAATGAACACGGAGTGATCTGGTATGAAAAAGTTCATTAAGATGCCATGCCTTGTGTGTGATTTTTGTGTAAGTGTAAATCATATAGTTGTTTTATTATGTGCCTATATCTGTATATATAGAAAGATGGTCTTTATTCTTTCAGTGAGCACATTTGAACATAGTGCTGAAAAGTCAGTCTTAAGGATATTATATTATTAAGAGTTCTATAGGAAATAAACTCACTGAGATTTTAGACATTCAAGACCTGCAAGATAAAATACTGAATGAAGAAAATAAAAACATGTCTTTGGCCAAACCTATGTATGTTATATACATAGATATAACTATTCTATCTTATATCTTTCAGAAAAATCACTTTAGCTTGCTTATAAATTACCCTTGGGGAAAAAAACACTAAGATAAAAAGAGTTTCCATCATATTATCCAAATAATATTATTTTTGCATGATGTGTTTCATTTTTCATTATATTTTATGTATCTACCTATTGCTGTCATTGCTCAGTATTATTGGGTTTAAGTAGCCATACTTACATGTCTTTATTCTTTCTATGAGTGCCCCGTCTAGTAAGAAATTAGACCAAAACTGCAATTTATAATTTTTATGGTTTATGTTCTGTCATCATGTGTCATAATCACACTTGATGGTAGTGCTTCAGTGACAGCAAATATAAAGAGGTTCTGCTCTGTGCTTGGAGTGCTGGGCTATTTTATGAAGAATGTAACAGTTCAATGGACTTCCAAAACAAGAACACATGTTTCTAAAATCCCTGCTGAGTTACTCTCTATGATACAGAGTTTGTATACATCATTTTGTCCCTCAGTCCTAAAACATAGCGGTGTACCTTGAAATTAATTTTTTATCATCAGTTTTGAAATATATCTAAGTGAAATTTAAAATTACTATCCTTAACCCTATATATCCTATAATTCTTTAGAAGATCTTGTTCCTAAAGAGTGGTGCCAAGTGCTATACAGCTGATTAAGTTTATGAACTAAGTTGTTCTTGTGAGAACTACCGCTAGGTAAAGCAGCACTATATTGAAGTTAACAACTTACAAACTGGAGTGCATGAAGAAATTACCATAATGCCTAATACCTGTTCACTTTTAAGTGTTGAAGCAAAAAATATAATAGGAAAATTTTAACTTGAAGACTTAATAAAGCATAACCATGTTTGTAAGCTGTGAAAGAATGAATTGGAGAAGAAATTATGTGAATTTTATGATAAAATTTGGTGTGTGGGTGTTTTGTGATAAAGAGTACATAAGTTGCATATCGGAATGCAAAGGGAAGAAGTTTTAAAATATTAGCAGTAATGAGTCAAGTATGAGATTTGAACTCAAATAGAGATCTGGTATTGCTATGACAATTGAATCTCTGGCTCCTATAATCATACTATTAAAACTATAGGTTGTTGAATTGGGATGTCCTTCTGTATGTTGTGAATATGTGTTGCTTTTTTTGGTTGATGAATAAAGCTGCTTTGGCCTATGACAGGGCACACACAATATAGCTAGGCAGGACATCCACCAGAGATACAGGTGAAGAAGGGCAAGGTTGAGGGAGATCCCAGTGAATCACCAGAGCAGCAATATGTCCTAGAGAACAGGTAATGCCACAAAGCCACATGGCATTTGATTATTAGAAATGGGTTAATTTATATGTAAGAGTTAGCCAGTAATAAGCCTGAGCAATCAGTAAAGCAATTATAATTGATATTACACTCTTAATGGTCATTTAATAAGCATGAATGGGGACTGACAGGCAGGAAAGAAACCAGTAGGCCTGGGTGGACCAGAAAAATGCATCCATCTACAGGCTGTGAACTGGGAAACACCTATGGAAAGTGCTTACCTAAGACTATTTTATTGTCCTTGATAGATTTCCAACTAAACTGAATTATCATATCATATGAAAATATTTAACAGAAAGACTTTCCTATGGCTGATAGAAAACTTAGACAGAGTGATCCTTAAGGATTTTTCTAATTTTGTAATTGTGAATCTATTCATTCTTAGTTAAATTTGCTTCAAATCACATAATAGGATATAGTAATATAGATATATTTTATGAAAACCTACTTAACTACTTTATAATTTTAATGTTTAATGCTCATTAATAGGGTAAGTAGAGAAATGTCATAAACCACACACTGGGACAACATCTGTCAGAGTATAACTTTGATGAAATTTGCACATTCCTTGGTAGTAGCATGAGAATTAGAATTATTAAATAGAAACAGAACAACACCAGGAGGAAAATTCAGTGAATATTGAATTTGCCTATGTTTATTTTCCACTTGCTTATATACTTCATTTCAAAAGGGGAGGGGGAGACAAAAGACATTTTTTTAACATGATAGACTTGAATTCTCCAACCTTTAGTCAAGTTGAAACAGATCCACGTCTATACTCAAAATACTAATTATCCATACCAGAAACTTTGAGAGAGTAAGAATGAGTTTAAACTTTCTGATAGTTTAAACTGTCTGACTTTTAGTCAAGGTGGAATAGATTCATATTTGTGGATCCCCACAGAAAAAACAATCAAATGTACTCCCCAGGAATTTCCCTCCACATTGACAGTATGTAAAAGACACAAAATACCCTGGCTCCACTCCTAGGTTCCCCTATGAACCTCCCCCATGACTCTACTGAATATAGCCAGATTATTAAGAGACTAAAACAACATGTCTTCCCCACTGATTTAGAAATTTGCAAGCACAGCCTCAAAGACAATTCTTGTTGCTCAGCTTCAGCAGATTGATATGGTAAAGGATGGACACCCATAAAATTGTTCCCATTGTTCTGCTCAACATTGCCAGCTGGCTAAAAGACTTAGGATATCCACTAACACTCCCATCTCTAGAAGTTCTCTTGACTCCTCACTGTACTGCTCTGTAGAGCTATGTGGACTGAGATTGACTGAGCTAAATTTATATCTTAAATCACAATAAACAGCCTAAATCCAGATGCCCAGGTCTCAGCTATAAAGCAAACTATATATAACCAAGACCATATCACTCTTCATATCCTTAGTTCCATGTAAATTAACACCAAAAAATAATTGAGATGATATCCAAGATGTATAATTCTAAAGGATAGTTATAGATATAAATATACTATAAGAGTTCATAAACTTTATTTGGTACATGAGTATACATCATGATGAACTTAAAGAAAACAGAAATAAATGGATCAAAGTAAAATAAAACACAAATAGTTGAATGAAATGACAAAGACAATTCAGAATATGAAAGAGAGCTCAATAAGAGAAACACTAAAGAAAATCTCAAAGCTGAAAATGAAGATATCAATTAATCAAATAAAAAATTCATTGGAAAGTCTTATGGACCAGAAAGAAAAAGGAAACAAGATGGTTAGCTACCTCAATATAAGAAAAGACAAAGTTCAAAAATTAATCAGAAGAAAATTAAATGTAACTTTATACTGATTAGGAGGACAAGCCATAAAAGGATATTATAACTCTAAACATCGGTGCACCAAGCATAGATGCACTCCAATTCATAAAACAACACGAATAGATGAAAAGCCACATAGATAATCCAACAAATAGATTATGTCTGACAGCATCATACCACTTTCAACAATCAAAATATCACCCAAACAACAAAAAGTAAATAAAGTAATTGAAGTTACATTGCTGAAGTTAAGTTATACCACAAATCAAATAGGTATAACAGTTATTAACAGAATACTCTACCCAAACACTAAGATAATGAACATTTTTTTGAGGATTCCATGGAACTTTCAGAAAAATTAATTACATATCCTAATGAGGACACAAAGGTAAGGCTCAACAAATATAAGAACGTTGAAGTAAATTCTGCATACAAACTGCCCACATTACATAAAGCTAAATAACAATAATAAAATACTGTGTGGAGGAAAAACTGGCACTAAAGATCTTTTAAGAACAAAAGAAAAAGAAAAGAAAAAAAGAAAACATGAGCCAGAAGGTGGTGGCATACACCTTTAATCCCAGCACTTGGAAGGTAGAGGCAAGTGGGTCTCAGTAAGTTTGAGGCTAGCCTGGTCTACAAAGTGAGTTTTAGAACACCACAGAAAAACCTGTAAAAGGAAATTGTGAGTTGGTTTCCCATTTGCCCAGATCCAAATAATCACACAGAGTATCAATCACAACACTGTTTAGCCAACGGCTCAGGTGTACTTCTAGCTAGTCCTTACATCTTAAATTAACCAATTTCTAGTAATCTATGTATCCACCACAAGGCTGTGGTTTAGCTGTAAGGTTTCAATATCTTTCTTCTTTGTGTCCTCTCTGACTCTTCCTTTTTTCTCCCTGCATTCATTTTAGTTGTACCTCCTAGCTCTATTCTGCCATGTCACAGGTCAAAGCAGTTTCTTTATCAACCAATCATAATAAAACATACAACATACAAAGGGGAATTCCACATCAAAACTCTGTCTCAAAAAAAAACCCAAAACACACAAGTGTGTGTGCATGTGCACGCACACACACACACACTCACGCACACACACACACACACACACAAATCCAAACAAATGGAAACCAATTATTGTAGAAGTTTCCTAAAGTATATGCATATACACATATTGAAAGATTAAAAATAGAGTCACCCCATAAATGCACAAAAATGATTTCTGTATAGTGAAGGCCAACAAATAAAAGTTCATTGCTAAAAATGGATTACCTCTTTCAGAATTGTTTTCCAGTAAGATCCCAAACATTACAAAATATTCTTGATATTCTTGACTATCTTCCAGAACTTGATACTAAGTAAGATTCTATTGCTGACAACATCACATACTTGAGTCATAGAAAATGGAAAAATCCAGATGGAAGCTTGTAGCATGAATAATGAAAACTCAACCTGAAGATCAGAGAAGCAAAGTAACCAAGCCACTAGAGGGCTCTTACTTCAATGAAATCTTCAGCCCCAAAAAGAGTGAGTTACTGTCTCCTCCCACCTTATCTTCCTCTCTAGTGCTAGGATTAGAGGCATGTACCACAACAACCTGACCTGTATGGTTAACTAGGCTGGTTGCTGGGATTAAATGCTTGTGCAACTAGAGTAGCTGATTAATGTAGCTGCTTTTCACTGACTTTGAGGCAAGCTTTATTTATTAAAACACAGATAATATTCTACTATAGAAGTTTTATTCCTACTTATCCAGCTTTTGTAACACTGAAAGGTGCCATATGCACTACCACAGAAGAAAAGTAATCAACAGTCTTATTCTTCCATGAACTTTGTGAGCTATAATAACAACTTTCATAACAGGGCATTTCTACTGGTCCAATCGTGGATTGAACATAACTAAAATCTTTCTGAATGAATTTTAGTCTTGGTCCACAAGTTAATACCCATACCTAACACTATTACTGGAACCAAAACTTTTGTCTAAGCATGTAATAGCTCCTGAAACAAAAACTACTATGATTATGATGCTAAATGAGAATATTAAATGGCCACCTACATTCTTATTGTTATTCCTAAAGATTATGACATCTCTCATTCCTCTACAGAGAAGCTTCTTTGTGCAGTAGATGGCAATTGATATAGAGATAAAAAACTGGTCAAAGTTCAGAAAATAAAAGCATTGAATGCTTTAGTTATCCTAAATGGAATATCTTTATCATACCTCTTCCTCCCAAGACTTGGAGACCATTATGGAAGATATGGTAGAGAGGATATAAATGTCAGAGATAGTAGATAAAGAAACAGTGTTTTCTGGACTAATCATGGCAGTTATATGTACAAATTCACAGAAATTGTGTGGCAGTATACACAAGCCCTGTACATTTTTGACCTAGACATAATACTGGTATCTAGAGGACACGTGGGCATGAAGTTCCACCTCTAGATGAGAAAGTATTGTCAATTAAGAGGTGTAGAAAGAGGGAGAACTTAACTCCTGCAGAAGACTATGTAACCAAGAGTATGTGGATAGTATAAACTACAATTTATGAATTTGAAAAAAATAAACAAAGAAAAACACAATGGAACACAAAATTTGGCCAATAAGGAAGGGGTAGATCTGAAAGGAGTTATGGAAGGAGGGTGACTATGATCAAAATACACTGTATAAATTATCAGAGAACTAATTAAGGAGAGAAAAAATTAAAATACTGAAATTACATAAACTCAGGATGAATAAGTATCACACTACTGATTATGGTCACTAAAGAAATCAAGAAGGAAATCTTTTTAAAAATCCTAGAGTTTAATGAAAGCTAAAACACAACATGATAATCTATAGGACACAGGGATGGTGGTTCTAAGAAGGAAGTTTACAGCATGGTGTGCCTATATAAAATTGTGAGAACACAAAAGAAGTTTTTTGTTCACATGAACAATTTCATGATATTCCTGGGAGTTTTGTAAAACCATGTACAGCCAAAACTCAAAAAAAAAAAAAAAAGATGGGATGAAATAAGCAAAAGTCAAAGCAAAATTAATGAAATAGAAATGAATATAAACACAAAGAATCAATGGAAAGCAAAGCTCTGTTTCTTCAAAAAGATAAACAAAATTTATAAACCATAGGCAAATTAATTAAAAGAAAGGGAAATAAGACTAAAATTAATAAAGTGAGAGATAAAAATATAGGCATTATTATGAAAAAATTAAGAATCATAAAAATGTTAAACCAACATTCCACTGAATAGTGAAATTTAAAGAATGGATGAATTTCTAAATGTATAAAAGCTATTGAAATTAAGTCAATATGAAATAATTATTTGATCACATCTATAAGTATCAAAGAGATTAAAGTAGTAATAAAATATCTTTCAACCAAAAAATATTCAAGACATGATAGATTCATTGCTGATTTCTACTATACCTTTAAATAACAGCTGCATCTAATCCTAATTATATTATTTAATAAGGTAGCAAAAGAAAAGATGTTCTCAAACTTTCTACAAAGCTAGTATTATCCATATACCAAAATCAGGCTAAGATAATCCAAAATGAGAGAGAGGGCAGAAAGGAGAGATAGTGAAACAAGAACATAAAATTATACAAATATTCTCATAATTAACATACATGTACTAATTAGCAATAAAATACCAATTTAATTTAAGATCAAATCAAAAGGATCATTAATCATGACCAAGTTGACATGTTCATAATGGAAACAATGTAGCGTTGTTTCAACAAACATAACTATGTAAATAAGAGTTATCATATAAATATACTAAAAGGCAGAAATAACATGATCATGTCAGTAATTAAAGAAAAGCACATACTGGAGAAAAGAAAGTATCTTTAACAAATAGAGCCAGGAAAACTAGGTGTCAACATAGTGAATAATGGAACTAGGTCCTAATCTGTCACATTCCATAAACTCAACCAAATGGATCAAGGATTTCAGTGTAAAACTTGATATTCTGAAATTTCTAGAGGCAAAAATGGGAAATGCACTTCAACTTATGAACAATTTTCAGAAGTTTATATAGGATCCTAGTAGTATAGAAAATAATACAAACAACTCATGAAACTAAACAGCTTCTTCACAATAAAAACACAACAACAAAACTCAGTTGAATACAGAGATATCCCACATAATGGAAGAAAAGTTTTTCTAGACATATTTATGATAGAGAATTAATGACTAGAAGATAGAAGGAACTCAAAAGCTCTAAGCATCAAGAAAATGAAAAGTCTGGACTGCGAGGAGTGCTCCCACCCACTGAGATGGTGGGGCTGATCCATTGGGAGCTTACCAAGCCCAGCTGGACTGGGACTGAAAAAGCATGAGATAAAACTGGTCTCCCTGAACGTGGCAGACAATGAGGGCTGCTGAGAAGCCAAGGACAATGACACTGGATTTGGACCCTACTACACATACTGGCTTTGGGGGTCCTGGCCTGTTTGAATGCTCACCTTCCTAGACCTGGATCGAGGGGGGAGGAACTTTGACTTCCCACAGGGCAGGGAACCCTTACTGCTCTCTGGACAGGAGAGGGAGGGGGAGTGGAGGAGGGAGGGGGGTAATTGGGAGGCAGGGAGGAGGCGGAAATTTTTAATAAAAAAGTTATCATCAAAAAAAGAAAACGAAATGTAATTTTAAATATTCAATGGTATTAAACAAAGACCTCAAAAGAAGAAGCAGAAGCAGTTAACACTTTTAAAAGTGTTCAATATTTTTGCCTATCAGGAAACAAGGATTAAAACTACCCTAATGTTATATCTCACTAATGTCAAAAATGACTATCATCAAGAATCCAAATAATAACTACAAATGTTGGCATGGATGTGGTGAAATTACCCCTTTCCTGGGTTGGTAGCACTACAAATCAGTACAACATTGGGATTAGTCTGGAGTCTTCTCAAAACATCAAATTAGAACTACATTATGATCTACCTACAAAAATACTGGTTATATTCTCAAAGGATTTTATACTCTTTTACAGAGATATTTGCTCATTCATGTTCATTGATACTCTATTAAGAATATTGTGAAAATAGAATCAACTGAGCTATCTTTTAACTGATGAATGCATAAAGAAAATATGATATGTAAACACAATGCAATTTAATTCAACTGTGAAGAAAAATTAAGTTTCCAGGTGAATAGATAAAACTATAAAAATGTATATAGTTTGAGGCAATCCATTTCAGAAAGACAAATACTTCATGTTTTCTTGTCATGCATATCCTAGTGTCACTTCAACTCAAGTCTTCGTGTGTGTGTGTGTGTGTGTGTGTGTGTGTGTGTGTGTGTGTGTGTATGTGTTTACCA
Organism: Arvicola amphibius; assembly: GCF_903992535.2. NCBI lineage: Eukaryota > Metazoa > Chordata > Mammalia > Rodentia > Cricetidae > Arvicola > Arvicola amphibius. The sequence continues at coordinate 129,705,800 of NC_052065.1, read as the reverse complement.
TAAAATACCATATAATGACCTAGGAAACTAGAATAAACTTCTGAGAGCAGAATTCCTTAAATTGTGAGAAAGTATAGAACATACTTAAAATGGGAGGATAGAGGCAGAGTACCAGTGGCAAAAATGGTTAAACAACAAAGAGATAGGAAAATGCAAAGTCAGAGGTCTGGTTGTTTTGTGGTGACAAATCAAACAGAGGGGTGAAATTCATAAGGAAAAAATATTATACTATAATCCAATTAAGAATATAAAAATGGAAGAGAAAATAAAATCATCATAAACTGAGAAAATTAACAACAGCAAAATTGGGTCACATTTCCTCTGTAATACAAGCTCAATATGCTATACTTGACTCATGAGTTTAGAGCAGAATGAGTTTCACATTCCATCTGCATTCAGTTCTGTAGCCACTTTCTAGTTTTAGAATGTCATAAAATATGAAGCTTAAAGTATTAGATTTGCTCAATTGTCCATCTGATACTTCTTATAGCAGAAAAAGATTTACTGTGTGTAGAAAATGCAGTGTGCCATAGACAATTACAAACTGACCTTGAGATTCCATATTTAACTATTTTAAATCTTATAAGGATTATGATCTAAATACTCTTTTACACTTTTAGTTAATAAAAAAATCTGTATGGCCAATTCCCACAGTGTGAAATAGAAGTTTCCTATTTTCTCTAAAATCTAGAAGAGATCGTCTGAAGAACGCTTTCTTTCTAGATAAATTGAATAATGTGTAGCTTTTAGTAGGAAATACATGCTAAGTTTTTTGTATTAAACCAATTGCTGCTTTATGGATTTCTTTTGAATCATAAGATAGAAGATATCAGATGATTACTAGGCATTACAATTTTTACAACATTATGGAGCATATATTACACAAACTATCCACAACTTAGGCCACATTATGCTCCTCTTCATATTTAGTATCTAAATTCTCTGTCTTTAGAAATTTTTCATTTCTTTGCTGACATGTTGTAGTGGGGAGCTGCGGGCAGGCCTGCTTTTTGTCCTGCCTGGCTCCCGCATGGCTAGCTTTACACCCGAATTAACAACACACAAACTGTATTCTTTTAAATACTGCCTGGCCCATTATTTTCAGCCTCTTACTCACATCTTGACTAACCCATATCGAATAATCTGTGTAACACCACAAAGTGGTGTCTTACTGGGAAAGATCCAGCATATTTGACCTGGTAGCTGGCTTCATCACATCTGGCATCTCTCTGAGGAGAGGCACTGAGGTCTGACTAACTTAGGAGAGGCGTAGCATCTGACTGAGCCATCTACCTCACGTCCTTCTTCCTGTTCTGTCTACTCCGCCCACCTAAGGGCTGGCCAATCAAATGGGCCAGGCAGTTTCTTTATTAGCCAAGGAGAGTCCTCCATCAACATGTCTCATTAATTAAATATTAATCCTATATTATAGTTATATAAAATACCTATTTCAGAATTTAAAAATGAATTTGTTATTTCCCCAATGAACCCAAATTTACTTACTTTTTTTTCCTTTCTGTCTCATCCTCATGAAATAATCTTGGGATTCATATTTGTCTTGATATCTACCATTTTCATTCCAGTAATCTCTAAATCTTTGATTTCTATTGATTTTTATCATTTTATTTTCTTAATAATTAACAATATTTATTAAACATTTTTTCACTAGGCCCAACATTATGTTAACTTTTTAGCTACTTAAAAAAATCTAAAATTTTAGTTTCAGAAGATATAAAACTTTCTTTCACAGCTTGTTCAGGTATATGTGAGTACATAAAATATGCTTCTTAGGGAGTACTTATTTTTATTTTTTTATTGTACTATACATTTTTATCTGATCCTCTTCCTTCCTTCCCTGTCCCCTTCTATCCTCTCCCATGGCTCCCACACTCCCAATTTACTCAGGAGATCTTGTCTTTTTCTCCTTTTTATTTAGATTCATGTATCTCTCTTTAAGGTCCTCTTTGCTGTCTAGGTTCTCTGGTATTGTGGATTTTAGACTGGTTTTTCTTTGCTTTATGTCTAAAAGCCACTTATGGGTGAGTATATATTATATTTGTCTTTATGTGTCTGGGTTACCTTACTCAATAGATTTTCTTTTAGATCCATCCATTTGACTAAAAATTTTAAAGTGGTATTATTTTTTTTAACTGAGTAGCACTCCTTTGTGTAAATGTACCACATTTTCTTTATCCATTCTTCGGTTGAAGGGCATCTAGATTGTTTTCAGGTTCTATGGTATGATTGAGCTTCTCTTTGGTATATTCCCAATAGTAGTGTTGTGGGGTCTTGAGGTAGTTTGTTGCCTAATTTTCTGAGAAATTGTCATACTGATTTCCAAAGTAGCTGTACAAGTTTGCACTCTCATGAGCGATGGAGGAGTGCTCCCCTTTCTCCACATCCTCTCCAGCATAAACTGTCATCAGTGTTTCTGATCTTGGCCATTATGACAAGTATAAGATGGAATTTCAAAGAGAGGACTGATCTCCAAGATATACAAAGAACTCAATAAAATTGACATAAAAACAATTAATGCAATAAAAATGGGGTGCAGAACTAAACAAAAAACTCTAAACATACAACTCTCAAATGATCAAAAGACACCTTAGGAAATGCTCAACATCCTTAGCCATCAGAAAATGCAAATCAGACAACTCAGAAGGCAGGATATCTCTAACCAGAATTATCTGGCAAAAATTCTATACCTCACACTGACTCCATTTTTCTTAAATCACCTCTGAATGCAACTATCTTTCACTTAATTTACTTGGTATGATGAGCTTTCATTAAGCAGCACCATTCTTAGCAATGAAGGTAACTGCACAAACTGAATTACTATTACTTAATTGTGTGTGTGTGTGTGTGTGTGTGTGTATGTGTGTATGTGTGTGTGTGTGTGTGTGGTGTGTGGCAGAATTATATAGACTCATATATTGTGTTTATTGTTTTGCTTTGTTTGACAAATAGGTTGATAATTTGATTTTAAAATGGTTCTCTGGGTTCACCTTATTCTTTAGCTTCTCTAGGATAGTGAACTGTAGGCTCAATGTCCTTTGTTTATGTCTAGAATCCACTAATGAGTGAGTACATACCATATTCAAATTTTTGGGTCTGGTTTATCTCACTCAGGATAATGTTTTCTATTCATATCCATTTGCATGCAAAATGCAAGATGTCATTGTTTTTTACCGCTGAGTAGAACTCTAATGTGTACATATTCCACACTTTCTTTATGCATTCTTCCACTGAGGGACATTTAGATTGTTTCCAGCTTCTGGCTATTACAAATAGTGCTGCTATGAACATAGTTGAACAAATGTTTTGGTGGTATGATTGGGCATCTCTTGGGCATATTCCCAAGAGTGGTATTGCTGGATGTTGAGGTAGGTTGACTCCCAATTTCCTGAGAAACTGCCACACTGATTTCCGAAGTGGTTGCGCTGAGCAAAAGTTGGGAGCATGGAGGTGGGGGTGGGATTTGGGGAATGGAAGAATGTGAGAGAGAAGGGAGAAGGGGAGGATTGGGGAGAGCTTGGGGGGGTGGGATGGTGGGATGGAGGAAGGGCAGATATAGGAGCAGGGAAGATATCTTAATTAAGGGAGACATTTTAGGTTTGGCAAGAGATTTGGCTCTAGAAGGGTTCCCAGGTATCCACAGTGATGTCCCTAGCTAGGTGCTTGGCAGTAGAAGAGAGGGTGCCTGAACTGGCCTTGTCCCATAGTCATTCTGATGAATATCTTGAATATCACCATAGAACCTTCATCCTGCGATGGATGGAGATAGAGACAGAGACCCACATTGGAGCACTGGACTGAGCCCCCAAGGTCCAGTTGAAGAGTAGAAGGAGAGAGAATATGAGCAAGGAAGACAGGACCATGAGGGGTTGGTCTACTCACTGAGACAGTGTGTCTGATCTAAAGGGAGCTTACCAAAAGCAGCTGGACTGGGACTGAAGGAGAATGGGATCAAGCCGGACTCTCTGAATGTGGCTGACAATGGGGGCTAAGAAGCCAATGATAATGGCACTGGGATTTGTTTCTACTACATGTACTGGCTTTTTGGGATCCTAGTCTGTTTGGATGCACACCTTCCTATGCCTGGATGGAGAGGGAAGGGCCTTGGACTTCCCACAGGTAAGATTTCCCTGCCCACTCTTAGGACTGGAGGGAGAGGGTGGTGGGTGAGTGGAGGAGGGGTAGGGAAATGGGAGGAGGGGAGGAAGTGGAAATTTTGAATGGTATTACTTATAAAGCAATAAAAATTAAAAAAATAAAATGGTTCTTAGCTTATTAAGGTTCTATATCTTCATAAGCAAATTTTCTTAGATTAAAATTTCATAGATAAACATGATCATTTTAATGTTTTTATTAAAATGATTAAACAATATTATATTTATTAAAATTTTCCCACATTTCATTTTGATGATTTTTTCCTCATTCCTGAATTTAAAAAAATAATTCAAAACTAAATTAATGTAAGACTGTATTACCAACAAACCTATAGGTATTAGTTTCTTTCTACAGTGTATTGAGAAAGTACCTGACCAAGCACATTGGAAGGAAGGAAAGGATGGGGAGAGAAAATAAAAACTTTGGAAAAGAATGGGTTTACTTTGTTTCACAGTTTGAACATACAGAAAAGTTAAGGTAGCAGAATTCTTGAAATCCTGCCTTTGCAGTCAGTCATTTCCCTAACTTAAACCCCAACCTCCATTCTCTGTTCCTATCTTTCAATCCCAATTTTTATTCTGCACATTGTAATATCTGGATTGTATGATTTATTTTTTCATTTATTGCCTGTTTCATCTTATTACAATGCCAGCTTCACAAAGATATTTTCTTTTGATGGCTGAGTCATTATTCTAAACTATCATCGTAGAGTCTTTGATATTTATATTCAACTGAAAAGATTAGAATCAATAATTCATTTTAATGTCTATTAGATACAATAGATGCCTTTACAAGATCCAGATGAACTGATTAAGCAACACTTCTTAAGGCTATCCAAAGCTGAATTGGTACTCCTGATACAAACATGAATCAGTACAATCCTTTTCTTCAAGTAGTTTACATTCAACTGAAGGGAGTCTGACACATAGATATATTATTAGAAATGTGTTTTCTACTGTCTGTGATCAAAACTTCTTGACTGTCCTCCTTGGAAATAAATTGTGATTATGTATTACTTTCTGACTATCTTATCATACAAAAATGTACTAAGCTTTATAATTGAAGAACAGGAATTAGAATGAGACACTTATGAGAAGACGTGAAAGTATTCCATTTTATGTAAATTAGGCTAAATAAAGTGAAATGTGAAGATCTTGTTTTTTAAATGACTATTTTGTCAGCATTAAAACCTGTATGGAAGCTTCCTAAAATATCTACAGATATGAAGGAAATCTTAACAAAATCACCAAATAACAGAAGAGAGAATGCCCCAACTTTTCTCCAACAAGTGTAGCATCTAGTGCCAGGAATGGGTTACATCTTTTTGTGTTATTGGCCTTAGGAGACCAATGGAAACCCTCAAACACCTCAGGCTATTGCCATAACTATTGGATGCTCTCTGCAAACTTATGGCATGGCCTTATTGCTGGTGACATTGCATACTTATCTCATTGAACATGGAAAGTTCTAGATGTTGCTGAACTAGAGACTTCAACACTACTAACTAGTGTTTTCATGGTACTGAAAGTGTCTCTGCTTGTTACCAGAGAAGAAAGATAAGCATCAACAGAACTATAAAGGAGTAAGTCATAAACAACCCCACACCAGTCTGGAATTATGGTTAATAAAATGGTTATTTGTTTAAAGGAAAAACTTACAGATCAGAGTCCTAGAGGACAGCCTCCTGCATGACCAGGAAAAGTATCTGGAAGCCAGAAGCGGATTCCAAAGCAAGAGAGGGAGTGCATGGCTACCGTTGCTTTTTCAAGTCAGACATACCACGCCCAAGGAGCTGGTATCTTAAAGGCTATTGGTTGAAGGAGTGGAAGGAGCTCCCGCAGCAGAATTACAAACCCTGTGATATACAATAATGACCTACCAACAAGATGTTCTAGATTAGTAAAGGCACAAAGCTTGTGGGAGTAACAAAGCAATATCTAATTGGGTTAACCTTATACTCCATGAGATGGACACCATCCCTCAAACTGTTTGGGTGCTAAAGTACCTGAGATAGACAAGTCATGGACCTAGGGGAAAACAAAATACTTCTTCTATTCTGCTAAAGGGACATAGCAATAAAATGACTCCTAATGATATTCTGCTATCCTCATAGATTGGTGTTTTGCTTGGCCATCATCAAAAGTGTTTCCTCCTTCAGTACATGGGAAAAATACAGAGTCAGTAAGCCTGTCTTAGAGTTTCTATTGATGTCAAGAGACACCATGACAGCTGTAACTCTTACAAAAGAAAAAAACATTTAATTAGGGTGGGTTACATTTTTCAGAGATTTAGTCCATTATCATCATGGTGTGACATGATGATATACAGGTGGACATAGTGCAGGAGAAGGAGTTGCCAGAGTCAGAGATGCTTTACCAAGAGTTTTAGCTACTTACTCTATATTCATCTCTGACAAACCACAAAGTACTAAATACCCAAAAGGTTTCAAAAATGTAAATTAAAACCTATAGGTATTAACAATCTAAAATAATTAAGCAAGCAGTAGCATCTTATGGCTTGCATTTAGTCTTAGGGAGATGGTAAAGACATGGGCAGCAAAAAATAAAGCCACATCACATGATTGGCTTCAACAAGTTTCAGCAGTCCTTGAAGACTATGAAAGTGCTATTAGAAAGAGCAAGCAAAATATTAAAACATCAGAAAAAGCCAAAGCACTTAAGGCTTCCCAAGATTAAATTCTTGGCAAGGTCTTTTACGCTGATCCACAGATTCAACCTCTTTATGATAATTATACCTTGACCCTATACCATACAGCGGCCGAGAGAGTTTGTACACATTTCTACATCTGTTTTTATAGTACCAAAGTCTACACCCAAAGTGGTCTAGCCTCTCAAAGGCTATTACTGAAGGAGTTCCCCCCAAATTTTTCTAAATAACTGTTTAAGAGGTTGGAGAGATGGCTCTAGTGTTCAGAGCACTGACTGCCCTTCCAGATGACCTGGGATTAATTCCCAGCATCCACAGGGCAGCTCAGAACTGTCTATAATTCCTGTTCCAGGGGATCTGACACTCATGCCGAAACACAAATGCGCATAAAATAATAATACATTTTTAAAATGTTTGAGTTTTTAAAAAGTTGTGCACAAGATAGGGCCAGTGAATGATCTTGTCCAGTCTTAAGGCAATGAATATAAACTGGAGAATGTTGACCAAACACATGATTTCTAGGTAAAAATGAAGAAAAGTACCAATTAAATAAGTTGCATTTTAATCACTTGTTCTTTTTTTAATACACTAGTAGACAATTCAAATTACAATATAGTAGAACTAGTAGCATTTCCCATTATTTTTTGTCTCTTGTTTCTGCTTTGGATTGGTACAAAGTTGGACCTGTGATCTAGAGTGATTTCATTTGAATTGAAAAATTACTCATATTCTGATCTAGAGATAACTCTTTCTCCAATTTTTCATACTAAATATAAGTAGGGAAATGTGTTTATAATGTATCATATTTACATGAGTTCTTATATTTATATTAATTAAATATTAGGTACAGATTGTAATCACATCTCAAAAACACAAATTAATCTTTAGAGGCAATATATGTGGAAATATACATTGGATTGTATAGGGAAAACTTTGCAAACAACATCCTTTTATTGTTTTTTAACACTTTTTCTTTCTTTGTATTGTTTTATTTTGAGATACTCATTTTTTTTCTGAGGCATGGTTTTAATGTAGCTCAGATTGTCATGGAACTTACTCTGTAGACCAGACTGGTCTCGAACACACAAAGATCTTCTTGTCTTTACCTTCTGAATACAGGGACTAAAGGTATGTATCATTACCAACTGACCATGTTTTTTTTATACAATATATTTTGAGCATATTTTCCTTCATCTCTGACTACTTTTCAGATCTCCCTAGCTCTCTACACACTCAACTTTATTTTCTATTTCTTTATCTTTCTCAAAAAGAAAACAAAAATAAATCTGAAACTGAAAACAAATAAAAAATACAATAAATGCCAAAATAAAACAAAAGCTCACAAAGAACAAAAGCAATATCATGAGTTTGTTTTGAGTTGCCCAACTACTTCTGGGCAGGCACATTGACACTCCATTGAAGAAAACTAATTTTTTCCTTTGTCAACAGGTACCAGTTACAAATAACTTCCTGCTAAATGTTGGAGCCCTATGTCAACTTGCCCCTTTCAGTCCAGAGAACTTGTGTGGATCTTGCATATGGTGCCATAGTCTCTGAATTCATGTGTACATCAGTCCTTTATGTCAGCAATACACTGTTTATTTGAAAGAAACTATTACCTCAGATGCTTAAAATATTTCTGCCTCAGCTTTCCAATAGATCTATGACTGTTGAGGTAAAGTATTTAATAAAGAACTTCAATTTTGGACGTAACCTTCTAAAGGCTCTCACACTCTGCATATTATATAATTCTAGTTCTTTGTGTTAATTGCTACCTACTACAAGAATAAGCTTCTCTTATGAGGGTTGAGCAAGGTGATGATCTATGAATATAGCAATATGTCATTAGAAGTCACTTTGTTGCTTTGTTCTTTCAGTAGAATAATAGTATTAGGTTCCCCCCAGGATTCATGACCTAATTAATCTCAAGTTCTTAGTCATTTTAATAGTGTTGTTAGGTAGGGATTTCATATCTTGGAGTGTATTTTACATCAAATCTAAAAGTGTTTGGTTCTCTCATTGCATGTATACCTCTAGAATATTCCTAAAAGTTATTTATATATGAAAGGAATGTAAATAAAATCATCATATAATAGGAGAGACAATGCACCAACTGTATATTATGCCATCAAGTAAAACTTCCAGTGCGGGTAAAGGGTTACATCTTCTTGAGTCATTGGCCAAATGGCTTCCTTTACATTTAACATCACAAGCTGTTGCCAAGGGTATTTGTTTCTCTCTACAACCTAATGATAAATCTCTAGTTGTAAAGGCAAAACTTACTTATGCCATTGAACATGTAGAAATCAATCTGGTGCCCAAACAGAAGCTTCACACCTACAGACTAATATTCATGGTATTAGAAGATATTGTGAATACTACTAGAGGAAAAAGGTAATCATCAATATTACATATGCAGATATGTAAACAAATATATATGTGGATCCAGGATAATGTGCAAAAAAGAGAATAAGAAAAGTTACATACTAAGGGATAATAAAGAAATTATAATGCAGGTAATGTATCAGTTATGGAAAAGGATATAAATAGAATTCTTTCTTAGCCATTGATCTATCATGCATTCATTGTTTTTGATGGTGGATAAATACATAAAAAAACATATTCAGTAGTGAAAGCAAAATCCAGTGTTAAGTTTCAAGATTTTAGAATTCATATTGAAGTTGCATAAAAGTTTATTGAGATGGACTATATTCAGATCTGATTAATTTTGTGTGTGGTATATTTTAAGGTTTTTATTATGAACTTCATAAAAATTTTAAAAGTCAACTAACCATAAGAGTGGATATTAGTGAAAAAATGAGGAAAAATACTTTAAGATACATAGAAAAAAATAACAAAATTAAATTTTATACCATTAATAATGTATTAAAATATAAATAATATTCATTCAATTTCCTCATAAAATAACATAGAATATGCACATGGCCTTCTAAGAACTATAATACAATGTTTGATCTATGGCTTCAGAAGCATGAGATACTTAGTTTGGTTCACCAGCAATCATGTAAGAAGTTAAGCATAGTTATGCAAGCATGTAATCTCAGTATGGCAAGGCAGTACCTGCTGGATTCTTGTACTTTCTGGCAAGTAAGTCTATCTGAACTGGTGGGCACAAGGTTCTGGGAGTGATCTTGTCTGAAAATAAATGTAGAGAAACTAATGAAAACCATAGTTGACTTTAATCTCTGGTCTTGATATGTATGCACATAAACACACAAATGGTGTGGGATTCCCCTATATATGCTGTGAATACCATTGGTTAATAAAAGAATCTGCTATAACCTATAGCAAGGCTGAATATAGTCAGGCTGGAAGAGATACAGCGAGAGAGTGGGCTGAGTCAAGGAGATACCATATAGCCACCAGAGGAGACAGACACTGGAACTTTGCCTAGTACGCCACAGCCATATGGCAATACACAGATGAATAGAAATGAGTTAATTTAAGTTGTAAGGGTTAGTTAGAAATATGCATAAGCTAACAGACCAAACATTATTATAATTCATATAGTTTCTGAGTGATTATTTCACATCTGGGTGGCCAGGAACAAATAAGCAGCCTTTGCCAACAGAATGGAGCATCAACATGGGCCTGACTACACCCACTTAAAAACTGAGAAGGTTTGGAAAGGAATTGTAGACACAAAAGAACAGAGTTAAGCATGGCTCTTAGTAGCTGGCATTTTATAGTAGGGAGCATCAGGCAGGGCAGGCCTGCTTTTCATCCCGCCCAGCTCCCGGCTGCCTAGCTAGCTCATGCCCCAAAATAACAACACACAAATTGTATTCATTTAAACACTGTCTGGCCCATTAGCTTCATCCTCTTACTGGGTAACTCTCACATTTTGATTAACCCATATTTAGTAATATGTGTAGCACCACGAGGGGTGGCTTACCGGGAAGATTCTAATCTATGTCCATCTTGGGTCACAGCTTCATTGCATCTCTTCCAGAGAGGAGAGACAGGGCAATTGCCCGAGGCATCTGCCTCACTCCCAGCATCCTGTTCTGTCTACTCCACCCACCTATGTTTTGACCTATCAGGCCAAGCCGTTTCTTTATTAATTAACCAATGAAATCATCAGATAGATAGAGGACACACCTATATCATTTGGAAATCATCAGGTAGAAGACACACCTACATCAGCATTTTTTTTTCTGGATGAACTCTGTTTGCGGTGGTCAGCAGGAGTACTGTGGCTCCTTTAATAAAAGGCTTACTGACTCAGCATAAGAAATGGAGGCTTCCTAGTTCCGGCAGTACAAACCCTTACTCCTTCAGGAGATTGAGCACTTAAATGGGGTTTGAAGGTCGAGTATTTAAATGGGTTTGTCATCAGCATGCTACTAGTTACTTAATGGTGACATAGACACACTGCAACCTTGGAGCTGGGGCAATACGCATGGCTCTCAGAGGCAATGAGAACTGGGCAGAGCTAACAGGCAGGACCACAGAGTTTGTCCTAGCCTTGCCCACTTAGCATTTAATAAGAAATTGCTCCTGGTCAGAAAATAATTACAGATACAAATGCAATAAAAGAATAAAAACAAATTCATATGAAAAAGACCTCTAAATGGGTCACAGTGTTGGATAAGTGTGCATAGGCTTGGAGGAGTGAAGAAAAAGAATAGATGGTTTTATAAATAAATAAAACAAAGTCTTTAAAGAGACAAGGTACAGATAGCCACAGATTAAAGGAATAAAGAAAAATAAACCATGTAAAGATGAAAAATGCACAGAGTCTGGATTATGTATATTATTGTGTTTTCTTTGAATTTTTTGACTATGAATAAGCTACGTGCCAAGAGACATTTCACTGTGCAGGGTGCTAAGCTAAACCAATATATATTCTTTAAATGTATCTTTACAACAAATTTTTGGTCTAAGGCTATGTTGGTTTGGAAAACAGGTCCTGCTTTTGTTTCCCCACAGGATGAGATACTGTGGATTCCTTCAAGACTAATGTGGTTTGATGTACCAAGACCTTCTGAAGATCTCCATGAACCCCACAAAAGAAAATACTTTACCTAACAAAAAGCAGGAAGCAATTTGTAGAGAACTATGCCCAAATTTCTCCCTTGTATTCATTCTTGGATCTCAGTTCATAGAACATTATTATCACATGTGAAATGGGTTTTCTCACCTTGGTTAAGTCTCTCTTGAAATTGCCTTGTTTGTCTAGTAGGTAATTCTATATTTCAGCAAATTGAAAATCAAGACTGGCCCAACTAATAATCTGTGGCAACTAGTCTTGAAAACAGCTGAGCAACAGGCTCATGCCTGGATTCACTGTGTCAAAGCTGCCTTAAATTTCTGTCACAATAGCTGAGAACAATGTCCTTTTCTAACATGACAAATTTTACCCTCAAACAGTATGCTCAAATAAATACTTTCTTTCATCTTTTGTTTCTCTTTGTATTTTTGTCACATTTGTCACATAAACAAAAAAGTGATAACTAGAGCAATTAAATATCCCATGAATGTTTCCTAGAGAAAGCGCTATGAATACTTGAGAAGGATTTATGAATCTGTTTTGTCCATTTTAATGAACCATAGCCAAAGTGCTTCTTTATTGATTTTCAGTAGGAATCACTAGTCATTTAGAATGCTGAAACCTATATTTTCCTAAAAAAAAATCTATGAATATCTGCTTTTCATGTTTAGGTGTGCCAATGTCACTTTTACTCATGTAAGAGTTGATCCTAAGTAAGATAAATAACTGTCTTCATAAAAATCATTCATTTTCTTCACATATGCTATGTTCTTTAATCAAAATTTCATCTTATCTTTCTGTGTTTCATCTTTATTGTCACCAAAACCCTCTTCTTCCCAAGTCCCCTCTGCAATTTTTCATGTCTTTTGTATCACACATTGCATTTAAATAGGATCTTCCCACTAAAGAATTTAATTTATTTACATTCAAAGTATTTGCTTATGAATACATACCACTACCTACCTGCTAATTATTTTTGTAGATATTTTGTTCTTTTCCTCTTTTATCCCTGTCTTTTTATTTTGTTTAGGTGATTTTGTATAATGGAATTCTTTTATTATTATGTCTATTATATTATTAGTTACCAAAAGAATCACATCAGAAATTTTCATAACATCTTCTTTGATGACAACTTAATCTTAATCATGTATAAAAGTTCTACTTTTATTTACCATCTGCCTTTTATGTTGTTAATGCTACAATTTCATGCTGCCGAGACCAGGCCGTACCCTGTTCTATGATGCTATGTATTATGTAAACAAGGGTTTTCTGACTCTGCTTTTCTTCAAGAGTCTCCAATTTTAAGGCTAGAGATCATGAAAAGCATCATCTCCATAATCACCCCTGGATTGATAAATGACTTATTCCTGGGAGTACAAAGGTAACAACTTACAAATTGATTTTAATTAACTGGGACTATAGTTAAAAACAAAATATTAAAAAATTTATCAGAACTACTAGGCCCAAGAATTTTTCAGGTATACCATGATAAGGAAATGGTAAATACCTAGCTTCGTGATTTGAATCCCACAGATTTGTTTTCTGCACATCTGATGTGTGTGTAAAGGAATGACAGGAGAGAATTCCTGATTGTTCTACTCAATACATTCCCCGCTGTTGAGGTGCCCCACTATGCTATTTTGATGATATATTTCCCTCAATTTCTGGCAAAAATTGATGAAAAAATGGAATCATTAAACAACTATTTCTTTATAGCACTGAATATATTGTCTTATTCTCATAATTCACCTGTATGTACTATTAAGGCTATCTGTGAATTATATCATCTACTATTAAAAGACCATCTCTTTATATTTCAGCATTTTTATCATATGCTGGCTTGATGTTGTTTTTATTACTGAGACACTATTGAATGTCCTAAATGCACACAGTCTCATTTTACTTACATTTTAGATATTTTGTTATTTTGTAGTACACAATTTATATACATAAAAAAATTGTACACCAAAGCTGGTTTCCGGAATAGCATAGCATAACAGCATATATATATGCTTATATATGTTTATATATATGTTTATATATATGTTTATATATATGTTTATATATATATATAAACATAAGATTATATCAAACACAAGACATAACTATATATAATGCTTACTTTGATTTTTCATACATTGTTATGGCTTGTGTTTGATATAATCTCATGTTGCTTTGTTTATGATGATTCTAAAGCCATAGTTAATACCACTAGTACAACTGCAACTACTACTACTCTCTCCTCACACAAACACACAAACACATACAAACTTTTTACTTGTGTAATTATTTTTAGTTCTACTAAAAAATTTATATCTGTGCTGAAATTATTTACTGATTTGTTAACAGAGGTTTCTGTCCCACCTTGACTTGTAGCTATTTAGTCCTAAAGAAACACACAGATTCCTACATTAATTATAAGCCTATTATCTCAGGCTTCTTTTTTACCTACTACACCTTAAATTAACCCATTATTCTTGTCTGTGTTAGCCTCATAGCTTGGTACCTTTTATCAGCAAGACATTCTCATATTGCTTCTTCTGCACCTGAATGATGACTGCAGATTGAGCCTTTCCTATTCCCTGAATTCTCCTAGTCTGGTAGCTCCACCTATATTTCCTGCCTGGTTACTGGCCAATCAGCATTTTATTAAACCAATGCAAGTGACAAATCGTTACAGGGATAAGACTATTGTCCCATAGTACTTTCCCATTTTATTATTTTCAAAACCAAAACTCTGACTCTAATCTTTGTTCAGCTTTTTTTGTGATCATTATCCATAACTTGTAATCAATTCTCAAAGCAAAGAAAAACATCCATAATCCCCATTTTTGGGGAATGCGGGCATAGTTTTCTAGGCTCCTTCCTCAGCCATGAAACAATTCAAAGACAACACAATAACAAGCAGGTTCCATGTTCTCTGTGTATTTTCCATCTTCATGTGGCTTTATTTTAAATCCTATTTGTTTTATTTTTATTTTTTGAGACAGGGTTTCTCTGTGTATCTTTGATTATACTTGAACTCACAAAGATCCATCTTCCTTTGCTTCCCAAGTGCTTGGATTAAAGGTGTGTGCCACAATACCCAACTACTCTCTTCTTTTTTAAAGAAAATTTTAAGGAATTTTTCTTTTCTCTCCCAAGCCTATATATAATTTAAACATATAGTAAACTGCTTAGAAGGGTTTTCTTTTAACTCACTGCTTGGCCCATTAGCTCTAATATTTTATTGGCTAACACATCTTAATTTAACCCATTTCTTGTAATCTGTGTATTGTCATGTGGAAATGGCTTAATGGGTAAAATTCCCAGTGTCTATTTCTGGTGGCTCCATGGTGTCTCTCTGACTCTTTCCTTCTCCCAGTATTCAGTTCTGTCTTCCCTGCCTACTTAAGTTCTTCCCTAACAACAGGCTAAGGTAGTTTCTTTATTAATTATTCAAGAAAAGCAACACACAGAGGGTACTCACATCATAACTGTATTAATTAAATAAAATGCTGATTAGCCAATAGTAGCCAGGCAGCAAGTATATCTTGGCTATTCTTACAGGTATAAGATGGAATCTCAGAGTTGTTTTGATTTGAATTTCTCTGATGACTAAGGATGTTGAACATTTCCTTAAGTGTCTTTTAGTCATTTTAGATTCCTCTGTTGGGAATTTGCTGTTATACCCATACCATATATTTTTATTGGGTTATTTGTTCTTTTAATGACCAATTTATTGACTTCTTTGTATATTTTGGAGATCAAACCTCTGATGGCGGTTTGTAAAGATCTTTTCCCATTCTGTAGTTTGTCATTTTGTCTTGTTGTCTGTGTCCTTAGCTTTACATAAGATTTTGAGTTTCAGGAGGTTCAATTTATTAATTGTTTTTCTAAGTGTCTGTGCTGCTGGGGTTATATTTAGAAATTGGCCTCCTGCGCCAATGTGTTCAAGCATACTTTCCACTTTCTCTTTTATAAGGTTCAGTATGGCTGGCTTTATGTTGAGGTCTTTGATACATTTGGATTTGAGCTTTGTGTATGGTGATAGATATGGATCTATGTTCATATCCAATTATCTCAGCACCATTTGTTAAATATGCTTTCTTTTTTCCATTTTATATTTTTAGTTTCTTTGTCAAAACCAAGGTGTTCAATGGTGTGTGGATTAGTATATGAGTCTTCAATTTGTTTGCATTGGTCCTCCTATCTGTTATTATGCTAATCCCATGCTGTTTTCAGTACTGTAACTCTGTAGTAGAGTTTGAAGTCAGGGGTTGTCATGCCTCCAGAAGTTCTTTTATTGTACAAGATTATTTTGGCTATCCTGGGTTTTTTGTTTTTCCATATGAAGTTGATTAACATTCTTTTGAAGTCTGTGAAGAATTTTGATGGGCATTGCATTGAATCTATAGGTTGATTTTGGTAGATTGCCATTATTATTATGTTAATTCTACATAACCAAGAGCATGGGAGGTCTTTCCATTTTGTGGTGTCTTCTTCAATTTCTTTCTTCAAAGATTTCAAGTTCTTGTTATGCAAGTCTTCTACTTGTTTGGTTAGAGTCACTCAGAGATACTTTATGCAATTTGTGGCTGTTGTAAAGGATGATGTTTCTCTGATTTCTTTCCCAGCCTTTTTATCATCCGTGTACAGGAGGGCTACTGATTTTTTTTAGTTAATCTTGTATTCTGATACATTACTGAAAGTATTTTGGGGGTTGCTTATGTAAACTATCATATCATCAGCATACAGTGAGAATTTGACTTCTTTTCTGATTTGTATCCCCTTGATCTCCTTTTGGTGTAATAATGCTCTAGTTAGGACCTCAAGAACTATATTGAATAGATATATAGAGAGGAACAACCTTGTCTTACTCCTGAATAAAGTGGAATCGCTGTGAGTTTCTCTCCATTTAGTTTGATGTGGGCTGCTGACTTGTTATATATGGCCTTTATTATGTTTAGGTATGTTCCTTGTATCCCTGCTCTCTCTAAGATCTATATCATGAGGGGATGTTTTATCTTGTTGAAGGCTTTTTCAGCATCTAATAAGATGATTATGTGGTTTTTATTTTTCAGTTTGTTTTTATGGTGGATTACATTGACAGATTTTTGTATGTTGAACCATCCCTGTATCTGTGGGATGAAGCCAACTTGATCATGGTGGATGATGGTTCTGATGTGCTCTTGGATTTGATTTGCCAGTATTTTATTTAGTATTTTTGCATCAATGTTTATGAGTGAGCTTGGTCTGTAATACTCTTTCTTAGTAATGTCTTTCTTTGGTTTGGGTGTCAGGGTAATTGTAGCCTCATAAAAAGTGTTTGGCAATGTTCCTTCTGTTTCTATTGTGTAGAATCTTTTGAGGAATATTGGTATTAGTTCTTCTTTGAAAATCTTTTAGAATTCTGAGCTGAAACCATCTGGTCCTGGGCTTTTTATGGTTGGGAAACTTCTGATGACTATTTCTTCAGTAGTTATAGGTCTGTTTAATTTGCTTATCTTGTCTTTATTAATTTTTGTAAGTGATAATTATCCAGAAAGTTGTCTATTTCTTTTAAGTTTTCCAATTTTGTGGAGTATGGATTTTCAAAATAGGACCTAATGATTCTCTATATTTCTTCCATGGATGTTGCTATGTCCCCCTTCATTTCTCATTTTTAAATTTGCATATTATCTCTTTTTTTGGTTAGCTTGAATAAAGGCTTGTCTATTTTGCTGATTTTTGCAAAAAAAAAAACAATTCTTTGTCTCATTGATTCTTTGTATTGGATTTTTGTTTCTATTTTTTATTTCAGTTCTCAATTTGATCATTTCCTGCCATTTAGTTCTTTTTGGTGAGTTTACTTTTTTGTTCTAAAGTTTTCAAATGTTCTGCTAATTCACTAAGTGTGGGATTTTTCCAGCTTCTTTATGTAGGCATTTAGTGCTATAAAATTTCCTCTTAATACTGTTTTTATTATATCCCATAAATTTGAGTATGTTGTGTGGTCAATTTCATTGAATTTTAGGAAGTCTTTAATTTCTCCCTTTATTTCTTCCTTGATCCATTGATGACTCAGTTGAGCATTATTTAATTTCCATGTGTTTGTGGGTATTCTGAAATTAGTATTGCTGTTGACTTCTAGTTTTAAACCATGGTTATCTTATAAGATACATGGGGTTATTCAAATTTTTGTATCTGTTGAGGTTTGTTTTGTTACCAAGTATGTGATCAATTTTTGAGATGGTTCCATGAGGTGCTGAGAAGGTACATTCTTCTTTTGTTTAGATGGAATATTCTACAGATGACTGTTAATTCCATTTGAGTAAAAACATCTGTTATTTCCCTCATTTTTGTTTGACTGATCTGTTCAGTGGTGAGAGTAGAGTGTTAAAGATTTCCACTATTAGTGTGTGGGGTTAAATTCATGATTTAAATTTTAGAAGTATTTATTTTACCCTTCTATTTGGGTACCCTTCTATTTGGGGCATATATGTTCAGTATTGAGATTTCCTCTTGAATAATTTTTATTGTGATTAATATGAAATGTCCTTTGTCTCTTTTGATTGATTTCAGTTTGAAGTCTATTTTGTTAGATAATAGGATATCTACACCTGCTTTTTTCTTAGGTCTATTTGATTGGAAAATTTTTTCCCAACCCTTTACTTTGAGATGATGTCTGTCTGGGAGGTTGAGGTATGTTTCTTGTATACAGAAGAAAGATGGGTTGTGTTTTTGTATCCAATCTGTTAGCCTGTGCCTTTTGATACGTGAGTTGAGTCCATTTACATTAAGGGATAATAAATGACCAGTGATTGCTATCACCTGTCAATTTAATTTTCATTTTTGGTGATGTTAATTTGTGTGTTTTCCCTTCTTTCTGATTTGCTGCTATGAGATCATCAATTTTCTGTGTTTTTGTTGATGTAGCTTACTTCCTTGAGTTGGAGTTTTCCTCCTACTATTTTGTGTAGGGCTGGGTAGGTAGCTAGGTATTGGTTAAATATGGTTTTGTCATGCAATATCTTGTTTTGTCCTTATATGGTGACTGACAGTTTTGCTGGCTATAGTAGTCTAGTCTGGCTTCCGTGATCTCTTAATGTCTGCAAAACACTTGAGCATGACCTTCTAGCTTTCATTGACTCCAGTGAAAAGTCAGGTGTAATTCTGATAGGTATGCCTTTATATGTTACTTGGTCTTTTTTCCATTACAGCTCTTAATATTCTTTCTTTACTCTGTATGTTTGCTGTTTTGATTATTACATGGCAAGGGGACTTTTTATCCATTCTATTTGGTGTTCTGTAAGCTTCTTGTATCTTCACAGTCATCTTTTTTATTTTTATTTTTTTATTAAAAAATTTCCACCTCTCATTTCTCTCCCCCTCCCCCCAATCCCCCCTCCTTCCCTCTACAGTCCAAAGACCAGTCAGGGTTCCCAAGTACTCTACAACATATGGGCACAGGAGACCACTTCCTACATATAACCCCAGCAGCACAGACATTAAGGGCATCATTGAATAAATGGGTCCTCCTGAAACTGAGAAGCTTCTGTAAAACAAAGGTCACTGTCACTAAGACAAAAAGGCAACCTACTGACTGGGAGAAGATCGTCACCAACCCCACAACAGACAAAGGTCTGATCTCCAAAATATATAAAGAACTCAAGAAACTAGACTTTAAAATGCTAATTAACCCAATTAAAAAATGGGACACTGAACTGAAGAGAGAATTCTCAACAGAAGAAGTTCGAATGGCCAAAAGACACTTAAGGTCAGGCTCAACCTCCTTAGCGATTAGGGAAATGCAAATCAAAACAACTTTGAGATACCATCTTACACCTATTAGAATGGCTAAAATCAAAAACACCAATGATAGCCTTTGCTGGAGAGGTTGTGGAGTAAAGGGTATACTTATCCATTGCTCGTGGGAATGCAAACTTCTGCAACCACTTTGGAAAGCAGTGTGGCAGTTTCTCAGGAAATTTGGGATCAACCTACCCCAGGACCCAGCAATACCACTCTTGGGAATATACCCAAGAGACACCCTATCATATTACATAGGTGTATCTTTTTTAATTTGGGAAAGTTTTCTTTTATGATTTTGTTAAATGTATTTTCTGTGCTTTCGAGTTGAACTTCCTGTCTTTCTTCTATACCTATTATACTTAGGATTGGCCTTTTCATGGTGTCCTATATTTCCTGGATTTTTGGGTAAAACTTTTGTTAGATTTAATGTTTTCTTTGACTGATGAGTCTGTTTCCTCTATTGCACCTTCAGCACTTGAGATTCTTTCTTCTGTCTCTTGTATTCTGCTGTTCATGCTTGCTTTTGTGGTTCCTGATCATTTTCTCATAATTTCTGTTTCTATAATCCCCTCAGCTTGTGTTTACTTTATTGACTTTAGTTCAGTTTTCAAGTCTTGAGTAGTTTCTTTTATTTGTTTGATTGCTTTTTCCTGTTTTTCTTTAAGGAATTTGCTGATGTCTTCCAATTTTTTATTTGTCTTTTTCTCCATTTCTTTGGAAATTTTTCATTTCCTCTTTAAGAATTTCAAACATTGTCCTGAAGGTTCATCTATATTTGGTTGTTTAAGTCTTGCTGTTGTAGGGTTTTTAGGTTTTACTGGTGTCATGTTGCTTTTTGTTGTGTTGTGTGTTCTTACCTTTTCTACTCATCTTTTTCTCTAATAGGTGTTTCTGAAGTTGTCTGTGATTCTGTTGATTAATCTTCTATGTGCCACTGCATCCAAGGCTCAGATGGCTGTTCCATATGGCATAGTCAGTGCCTCAGTTCTAGTTACCCCGTTGGTCACTCCATGTTCCTGGAGATAGCTCAGTGCTCCTGTGCTTTGCTATACTTATACTTTACTGTCTCAGGTCTGCTTGAGGCTAGGGTGTTGGCTCAGATCTGTTTCTGTAAATGTCCCTGGTCTGGATTTATTCCTGCACAGGTCCCTCTCTTGGGCTTGGTCCTGTAAAGGACTCTGGCTCTGGTCTACTAACCTTCAGAGTTACCAGGCTTGGGTGTCCAGACTGCAGAGGACCTGGCTCAGAATTACTACTCCCTCAGAGGTCCCAGACTCACTCTAGGACAGCAGAGGTTTCTGGATCCTGCCTATTCTTTTTGATGTCCCAGACCAATGCACAGACGCACAGAGGTCCTGGCTCAGGCCTACACCCTCTTGAGGTCCCAGACTCATGCCTGAACCTGCAGAGACATTAGTTCCTTTCCACTCCCTCGGAGGTCCCAGATTCCAGTTCAGACCTGCAGAGTTCCTGACTCAGGCCTAGTTCCTCAGATGTCCTAGACTCATGCCCAGACCCACAGGGGTCCTGGCTTAGGTCTACTCCATTGAAGTCTCAAAATTACATCTGGACCTTCAGCGATCTCTGGTCTGTCTCCGGCTTTTGCTCAGTGGTTGGTCACCTATACCTGTTCCGGTAGAGTTTGCTGTCTCAGGTCTGCTCTCTGTGTGTTTCTTTGGGGCTGAATGGCTGCTGGACTGGGAAAGACAGAAACCTCTGTCAACACATGCCAATATTTCTTTTTGTATAATTTATATAGAATGTTAAACACTTTATAATAGCAACTCTGGATACTGACAAAGCTCATGGACTTAATTTTATAACAATTATTGGTTTATTTTCTGTGTGCATATATGTGTGTGCACATAAATACTATGGTAGAGATGTGCAGATCAGATAACAACCTGCAGGAATTTATTCTTTTCTTCTAGCATGTGGGTCCTTGCGATCTAACTCAATTCATCAAACTCAGATTGATAAACCATAATTTTATGAACATTTCTGATATCATAATTTCTAAAAGCAAAATTAATGTACATGCAAAGAAAAATAATAACCTTCCTGTATACCTATAAAAATATGTTATGAAAAAATAAGAGGGAAACAAACTTTGAAGAAAGAAATTAAAGAAAGAACAAAAGACCTCATATGATTAGAAGACTCAGTATTGAAAACTGTCTATACTACTACAAGCTTTAGATATTCATTGCAATACAAACATGCACAGAAACTTCTAGACCATGGGTTTCCTCATGCTATATATATGGTGTAGATTTGTACTGCAGTTTTCTCTTCTTTATATTTTTGCAAGATTTACTACTAGAACATTTAGGTTTTCTAATCATCAGTATGTTTTTTTAAATCCAATGTTCACATTTTGTGAGTACATGGTTTCCCATATTTCTAATAGTAAATAAAGATTATGTTAAAGTTGATAGAGGAGGGTCATCTGTCTATGTGTTACTTTCATTGGTTAATAAAGAAACTGCCTTAGCCCTTTAATAGGATAGAAAATTAGGTAGGCGGAGTAGACAGAACAGAATTGTGGGAGAAATAAAGCAGAGTGGGACGGATGCCTCAGGCAGTCACCATGCCTCTCCTCTCTGAGACAGATGCAGGTTAAGGTCTCTTCTGGTAAGCTACCACCTTGTGGTGCTACACACATTAATAGAAATGGGTTAAGCAAGATGTGGGAATTTGCCAATAAGAGGCTGAACCTAATGGGCCAGGCAGTGTTTAAATGAATACAGTTTCCATGTAATTATTTCGGGTAAAGCTAGCCAGGTGGCAGGAAACAGCCTGAAGCTCCATCAACATAAAGTACTCCTGTTTTTTTTTTTTTTTTTTTCGGTAAAGAGCTTTTATAAAGACACATAATTTGTACTGATAGCTGAACTTGAGCTACCTTCTTATGATATTGTTAGGTTAACAATTATGCCTTCTTTGTGCATAACATTGCCTGGTGAGAATTTCCTATAATAGTTTGTGCTGTGTTCTCAAAGAGTTTGTCAAATACTATTGGAAGTCATGCTCAGACAGAATAAAAAACTTAGCCGGGCGGTGGTGGCACACGCCTTTAATCCCAGCACTCGGGAGGCAGAGGCAGGCGGGTCTCTGTGAGTTCGAGACCAGACTGGTCTACAAGAGCTAGTTCCAGGACAGGCTCTAAAAAAGCTGCAGAGAAACCCTGTCTCGAAAAACCAAAAAAAAAAAAAAAAAAAAATTAAAAGAGGAACATACTGGTAAAATAAAAAGGGAAAATATTAGTGATGAATTTCTTTTATATAAGATGGTACAGATTTAAATTACCATTGGTGATTCCTTATAGATTCATAAATCATTTGTACAATTATCTAGCCTTGTTTCAAATTACTAGTGAATGACCTCAAAATGAAAATAAGACCTTGAGTGGGTTATTTTGAACCATGTAAATAATAGAAGATTTTTGTACAATTACAAAACAGTGGAATTTACTAAGAACAAGTATAATATTCACAACAGAGTAATTGTCATTTGGCTTGTCCTTTGTTTGTGTTAAAATATTGGAAACAGTTGTGAATTTAAAAGTTGATCTTAAAATTTATACTTGCTTATCATGAAAGTTTTATGACACTGCTTATCATCTGTCAAGTAAATGTTTAAATGAAATTGCAAAGAAAGTAAATAAATCATCTTTACTATAATTTTAGTAGTGTTGGGTTCAATGTAGGACCATACAATGGTAGCCAATTATTTTACAACAGAACTATAGCCACAGATAATTTTTCCTTCCAGATGTTCATTAAATATTGTGTATTTTCGTTCCATAGAATTCTGAATTTCTAATAGTCAAGTACTTCTTTAAATTCTAATATTTCAGGTGCCTTAAACAAGCTAAGAATGCATATATGACACTGTAAACTATTTTGTTCACATTGGTCTTCAGATTATAAAAAGAAAATAGAACATTGTTTCACTTTTATCCAAGTTCTTATAAAAATACTTGAAAATTTATTTATTTTGGATTAAACTAATCTGTCAATATTAATTTTACCATTTATAAAGGATTATTATAACCACAGTAGTGTAGGAAATGGTGGTGAATTCTTATCATTTATAGATATATATTACATAAAATCATTATTACTTATCCTTTTTGTATTATTGAACATATTTTTGGTACACACCCAAAATTGGTATTGTTGGGTCTTGAGGTAGGTTTTTTCAAATTGTCTGAGAAATCGTCATGGTGATTTACATAGCAGCTGTGCCATTTTGCATTCCCACCAGCAATAAAGGAGTGTTCCCTTTACTCCACATACTCTCCAGTGTAAGATGTCATCAGTAAATTGATTTTGGCCATTCTGAAAGGTGTAAGATGGAATCTCAGAGTTGTTTGGTTTTGCATTTTTCTGATAGCTAAGTATGATGAGGATTTTCTTAAGTATTTTCCAGGCATTTTAGATTCTCCTATTGAGAGTTATCTCTTTATGTCTGTCCCAACTCAACTATGCTCAGATATGTTCATAGCAGCATTATTTGTAATAGTCAAAACCTAGAAACAACCTAAATGACCCTCAACTAAAAAACAGATAAAGAGAGTGTAATACATTTACACAATAAAATATTAAACAGAGAGAAAAAATAATGACATCTTTAAATTTGCAGGCAAATAAATGGATATAGAAAACATCATATTGATTGAGGTAATTCAGTCCCAGAAAGACAAACATAGTATGTATTCACTCAAAAGTGGCTTTTAGACATAAAGCAAATAACAGCCAGCCTACAGTTCACAAGCCCATAGAACTCAGATAACAAAAAGAACCTAATGGATCTAATCTATATTGAAAGTAGAAAAAAGCAAGATCTCCTGCTAAAATTAGTAGCATGGGGATTATGGAAGAGGGTAGAAAGGAAGAGGGGAGGAAGGGAGAAGAGGGGAGAAAAATATATGTAGCTCAAAAAAATAAAAATAAAAAAGAAATATGCCAAACTGATATTGGGTATTTATAAGTAAAAAAAAAAATCATTAGTGAATTCTAGTCAGTTTTATTGTGAAACAAATTCTGAAAATGAAGTTTAATAGTGTGTTTGTATGTCTGTGTGAGTGTGTGTTTCAGTAGTTATGATCTATTTTGAATCACTCATAAATGAATAGTTTAACTTGTGTTAATTTATAAACAAATAAAAGATTATTTAACTCTTATTTCTGGAAGTTAAAGATAACAGGTATTGCTCCAGTGAAAACCTAATGGCAGGAGATAACACAAAAGTAAGAGCAAGTGTTAGAGAGAAGGATCTCGGAAAAAGACAGGGAGATATTCTGGGTCAAGCTCAAGATTTAGTAACTACTCACTCCTGTGAAAGGTTCCATGGAAACAAAATTTATGTATGGGTTTGTAGAAGGAACAGCGAGCTGTGTCCCACCGCCCAGCTCCAGGTTGCCGGCTAGCTTTACCCAAAATAATTACACAGAAACTGTATTCATTTAAACACTGCCTGGCCCATTAGTTTCAGCCTCTTATTGGCTGATTCTCACATCTTGCTTTAACACATATTTAGTAATCTGTGTAGCACCACGAGGTGGTAGCTTACCAGGAAAGATCTTAACCTGCATCTGTCTCACAGAGGAGAGGCATGGCGTCTACCTCACTTCCCTTCTTCCCATCATTCTGTTCTTTCTACTGCACCCACCTATGTTCTGACCTACCAGGCCAAGAAGTTTATTTATTAATTAACCAATGAAAGCAACACATAGAAAAAAGAACCACCTACATCATGCATTTATATAAATTATATATGCAGTAGGAGGGAAAATCAGAATCATTCATTTTAATGACAGAAACAAGGTAAGTAACATGTAAATCACGGTATTTTAAGACAGATTATATTTATGTAACATAATTCTCAGATAATGAATTCTAACCTTTGTCAATAACATTTATGTGAATACCAAGAATGTGTATAGAATACCTCAATTATTCTCAAAATTATATTTTATTCCTTCTACTTAGTTCTTATATACAACCCAAGCAAAACATTTTTGGTTACTTATACTTAATGTCAATATATATATATATATATATATATATATATATATATATATATGTTGAATTTTGTTTCTCTTATGCAACACATTTATAGAGTACCATTATTCAAGGAATTGCCAGTTCACATTCTGATCAACACTATAAAACCTAGACACAAATGTGAAATTGCATCTCAGTAGATTCAATCCTACTAAGAAAACCTATTCACCATCCTTGTTGAATATATATATATATATATATATATATATATATATATATATCCAAGACTCTACCTATGCTTTGTAGTATTTTTAATTGACTTTTAAGAATTTATAATTAAAGGATTTATGTATGTATTTCTCACACAATTATAAGCATTTAAATGATTAAAAAGGAAAATTTAGCCCACACAAAATAAATGAAAATAAACCCTTGTTTTATACAAAATATCTGTCTTCATTCTTCCCTATGGCTAAGTTTATTTTCAAAACTCATGTCTTTTTATATTATTTCTTCTATATAAAAATAATGTGCAAATTCTGATATTTCTTATTTTTATTTTAGCTGAAAATATTCTGTTTTTAATCTTATTAAGTAAAATATTTATTCCCAATTATTATTTACTAAAACCTATTTTCAATACAAACAACTTATAATTATATTAAATTAAGTTTTAATACTTATTATATATGCATAAAACATTATTCACATGATAGGCACATAAATTATAGTCCTTGTTTAATTTATCATTCCAATTTTGTAAGTTTATGATTATTTTAATTATTCACATTACAATTTTACATAAATATTTTCTTGTATTTTCTCTTAAAGTTTTAAACCTTCTATAAATTTCCTTCTTAGTATATGCAAATAAATCTGATGATAGAAATCACAAAATAATCCCATACCAGTTAAGAATTATGAATAATAAAGGGTTATATATTTAAGGGATAACTTACAGAGCACTGTGCTAGATAACAGTCCTCTGCATGAACAGGAACAGAGTTTAGCAGCTGGAAGCGGGAACCAGAAGCAAGAGAGTGAGCATACATTTTACAGCTACTTTTATAATATCAGAGACCATGTCCAAGTTGGCTGGTATCTTAAAAGCTATTGGCTGAAGGAGCAGAATGTACTCCCACAGTACCTCCCCCTTTTGTTTAAATAAGAGTGTTCCAAACCTAATAAAAAACTTTATACACTAGGAACAGATATCAAGTATAATTAGAATTACAATCAGCATAAACAATATTAAGCAAGGAACATATGCTAAATGTTTTAATAAACATTCTATCCTAAGCAGTCTAAGTCTTACAAATGTCTTGGCTAGATCATAAGAGTACAGTAACTATGACTATTTAATCATCAACCCCATCGAAAGCCTGAGAAGGGAGATAATATTACTTGAATAGGCAGGAAGTACAATTAAGCAGCTTCCAAAGCAAGCAATATATAACAGAGACAATTAGCTACCTGAGCAAAGTCTCATTTGCAATGCTGAAGCAACCAACTTTGGCTAAGGCCTAGCATAACTGACAGACCATTTTCAGAGGCAAGAAATTTTTCAAAACTGTTTTACACTGTCTTGCAGAGAAAAAACAAACTCCAAGTGGAGTGTCTTTGGTGCTCAACATTCTCTCAGGATTAGATTAGTACTTTGAGAATCAATCATGTCTCATGTCAACTGAACTCTAAGTTATTTAAATGCAATGTCCTACATATCCTTGAAATGGTTGAAGATTACATAAGTAGGCAAAATACAATCTCTTTGTATCTAAAGAACCTAATTGATCTGGCTCTATGTACAACAAACATGAACAACTATTGACCTATAATATTTAATACCTGTATAATTTAAAGACTAAAACTTCATGTCAGAATATTAAATAATCTGTAAACAAATGTGCAACAAATGAGGACAAAAACCTCAAAATGTAAACAATCTATAAATATCTTGATCAGAGGTAAGAGTAATATATAATTCAATATGAAAACATATCTTAAAACTGTATCAATATACAAAATATCCTAAACAGAGGTAGAAGCATGCATATATACAATCTGACAAGCCGGGCGGTGGTGGCGCACACCTTTAATCCCAGCACTCGGGAGGCAGAGGCAGGCGGATCTCTGTGAGTTCGAGGCCAGCCTGGTCTACAAGAGCTAGTTCCAGGACAGGCTCCAAAGCTACAGAGAAACCCTGTCTCGAAAAACAAAACAAAAAAAAAAACAAAAATACAATCTGACAGAATAACTTTTCATAAGTGTACAAATAATGTAAATAAAAATAACAAATATAATTTGAACTTTTATTAATATACAAAATCTATACCAATATAAATTATCCATAAATAATAGCTCACAAGTATTTACTCTATTACCCACTATTATTATCCCTTTTTTTCTGAACATAGTTTTCACCCCAACCCTATGTCTAGTACAAATAATAATCAACAACCCCTAAACAGTATTCCCAAACCTGAGGACAAACTTTTTTGGGATGGGGGTGTCATCCTCTAGAATTGTTTCCCACTGTCATGGGGGCAATGTTCTCTTAATGGGATCTATGAAAGTAAAGTGATGGATAAGTTTCAAAATTACTCTCTAGTATAGTTGCAAATGATTCTGAGCAGTCAATACAGTTTTTTCCAAAGTTCTTATTTGGACTTCTGGCCAGAAAGTCATGAGAAGGTGCAACATTTCAGCATCTGCTACCCCAAAATTCTGTCTTATAGTAGTGTTATCAGCAACACGATCTCAACCAGGTGTTGTTGTTGCTGTGGGTCCCCATCTTCTTCCTGAAAACTTCAAAGATTATCACAGGAAAAGGATCTGTAGAAAAATCTATTGTTCATCATGGAAAAATTAAACATCATTCATAGAGACATACATTTAATAAAGAATACTATATAGACAAAATAGACATGGAGAAAGTAAAATTTTTCCTAAAGTCTTTTATCCTATACCAGGTGACTCCCAATATGAAACAGAATCTCTAAATGTACCTTTTAAAAACAAGCTTGGATTTAGAGAAGTATAGAGCCATTGTCTAACTCCAAAAACAGCTGAATATATTAATATACATATACATATATGTGTGTGTATATGTGTGTATGTAAATGTATGTGTGTCCAGTACCTGGTCTCATAATCCATTTTCCATTTTCTAGATGATGCTTAGTGGATAGTTATTTTTCCTTCTGTCAACATTTAAATATCCAGGGTTTCTTGAATTTTTGATGATGTTTATTTTCTTGTAAAGATTAGAGAAGAACCCTGCCCCAACCCTATATTGTTTTCTTACCACCTGTATGGTTATCATTGTTGTGGATGACCTGTCATTTCTCTTTTTGAAGAGGTTTCTTGTTTTCAAACCGAATCTTTATTAATTTTGATGGTATCCATAGTTTTCCTTTCCCTGTGAAAACAAGAGCAAAACCTCTTCCCCAATGTAGCACATCTCCTGGTTTCCTTTGTGAAGTCAAAACATCTTTGAAATACATTGGTTTATTCAATTCAGAAGGTTTTTTTTCCATCATCCAATGCCTCTCTGCTGCTATAGTCCCTTTTTCATTAACATTAAGAAACTTCAAGGTTAATTAAGCATCATGCAATCTATTTCTGGGGGTATTTTCCATCCCTTTCTGCTTGTCCAGCATATCCTTTATAGTACGATTTGACCTTGCTATAACTGCCTAACCTGGAGGATTATTTGGTATATCTGTAATGTGCTTTATATTGTAATAGACAAAATAAAACATTTCATTTATTTAGATACAAATGCTGGATCATTGTCTGTCTTTATTTGTTCAGGAATTCTCATGATGCCCATAACTTTTAATAAATGTATGATTACTGAATCAGCCTTTTCCAAGCTCAAGGTAGTTGCCCATTGAAAACCTGAATACATGTCTATGGTGTGGTGTACATATTTTACTTTAACAAATTCCATAAAGTGGAACACATCCATCTACCAGATCTCATTTCTTTGAGTACCCTTTGAGTTACTCCCTGCAGGCAATGGTATTTGATTATAGAAAGAGCAAGTAGGACATCTATTTATAACCTTCTTAGCGTCTTCCCATGTAATAGAAAACTCTTTAAACCTTTGCTATTGACATGATGTTCTTTTATTTTTATTAATTCAGAGGCTTACAATACAGTTCCAATCAATAATTGATCAATTTCTGGATTACCTTGTGCTAGAGGACCTGACGAACCTGTATGGGATCGGATGTGTGTTATGTATATGGGACAAATCCTATTCCTGATTATGTCTTGCACTTGGATAAACAATGAAGTCAATTCTGTATCATCTGGTATAAATTCAGTGATTTCATTATGCAATACAACTCTTTCTGCATATTGTGAATCAGTAACTATATTGAGAGATTCTTTAAAATTCCTTAGTACCATAAGAATAGCATATTCTTATGCCATAATTCTGCCTTCTGGGTAGAATTATAAGGGCTATTTTCCTCCTTAATTAATTCTTCTGATTTGTAACCTGCCTTCCCTGCATTATTTGCATCAGTATAAAATGTACAGGCTCCAGTTGTTGGTGCATTGTTGGGGCAGCTTGCACAAGCAGCTGGCGGGCAAGCAGGCAGCCCGGGCTGAGTGCCTTAGTGGCTACGGGGGGACGCACAGAGCCGAGGGAAGGGGGGAGGGGAAATACAATCTCGGCAGCTCAGATCGGCATGCAAGGTTGATTTCCCACATTAAGATACAGGCAGCTCAAAGAAAAGGAAAAAGAAAAGGAAAAAGAAAAGGAAAAAGAAAAGGAAAAAACTGCCGCGGAGGAACTCCCATGTGGCTACGGGGACACGCGGAGCAGAGGGAAGGGGGATTGTAGGCCCCTGGAGAAAGGGGGGCCCACATTGGGTGCCAAAATGATGTGAGAGATTTGAAATAACCAAAAATAGTCCTTTTGAAATAAATCAGTTGTAATAAAAGGAGAAAGAGGGACACTTACAAAGCCAAGGCTCCAGCAAAGCAGAGGGTGATGCGGGGAAAAAACAGGGCGTCTTTCTCCCACCCGGTTCTTTTTTAAAGGTACCCCTCTGCCCTGGGGCAGCCACGCCCCTGAACACAGGGATTGGGCCAGCTGCCCCAACAGTGCATCATGTACAATTTGGGGAAGAATCCAAGAAGTTCCCTTTATAAGATTAAGTCTATTGCTTTTGGGATAATTGCTATTAATTTCTCCCCCAAAATTAGTGCAAGCCCTTTGCCAGGGTTCATTGTCTTTCCATAACTTTTTTATTTATTCAACAGTAAAAGGCACTATAATCTCTGCTGGGTCTATACCTGCTAATTGACAAAATCTCAATTTACCTTTTATAATTAATTCAGAGGCCTTTTCCACATAAGTTCTTTTTTATTTAAAATTTCTAAGCCGGGCGGTGGTGGCGCACACCTTTAATCCCAGCACTCGGGAGGCAGAGGCAGGCGGATCTCTGTGAGTTCGAGGCCAGCCTGGTCTACAAGAGCTAGTTCCAGGACAGGCTCTAAAAAAGCTGCAGAGAAACCCTGTCTCAAAAAACCAAAAAAAAAAAAAAAAAGAAAAAAGAAAAAAAAAATTTCTACCTCCCCCCATCTTCCCATTTCCCTCCCACTCCTCCCTCTCCAGCTTCCCCTAGCTCTCAGACATAAGAGAAGTCAGGGTGCTCTGCCTTGTGGGAAGTCCAAAGCCCACCTCACTCTATCCAAGTCTAGGAAGGTATGCATCTAAACAGACTCAGCTCCCCAAAAGCCAGTACATACAGTAGAATCAAAACCCGGTATCATTATCATTGGCTTCTCAGTCAGCCATCATTGTCAGCCACATTCAGAGAGTCCGGTTTGATCACATGCTCATTCAGTCCCAGTCCAGCTGACCTTGGTGAGCTCCCATTCGATCAGTCTCACCGTCTACACGGGTGGACGCACCCCTCGAGGTCCTGACTTCCTTACTCATGTTCTTCCTCCTTCCGGTCTTCATCTGGACTTTGGGAGCTCAGTCCAGTGCTCCAATTTGGGTCTCTGTCTCTATCTCCATTCCTCACCAGATGAAGGTTCTATGGTGATATGCAAGATATTCATCAGTGTGGCTATGGGAGAAGGTCAGTTCAGGCACCCTTTCCTAGCTGCCCAATAATCTAGCTAGCAAAATCACCTTGGACACCTGGGAACCCCTCTAGAGCCAAGACACTTGCCAACCCTAAAATGGCTCTCTTAGTTAAGATATCTTCTTTCCTGCTCCCATATCCATCCTTCCTCCATCTCAACCATCCCATTCCCCCAAGTGCTCCCAAATCCTCCCCTTCTTACTTCTCTCTCCACATTGTCCCTATTTCCCAACCCACCGTCACCCCCCTGCTCCCAACTTTTGCCCGGCAATCATGTCTACTTCCAATATCCAGGAGGATAACTATATATTTTTCCTTGGGTTCACCTTCTTATTTAGCTTCTCTAAGATCACAAACTATAGGCTCAATATCCTTTGTCTATGGCTAGAATCCACTTATGAGTGAACACATACCATATTCCTCTTTTTGGGTCTGGGTTATCTCATTCAGTAAAGTGTTTTCTATTTCCATCCATTTGCATACAAAATTTAAGATGTCATTGTTTTTTATAGTAATTAAAACAGCTTGGTATTGGCATAAAAATGGAGATGTTGACCAATGGAATTGAATCGAAGACCCGGATATTAACCCACAAACCTATGATCACCTGATTTTTGACAAAGGAGATAAAAATTATACAATGGAAGAAAGAAAGCATCTTTAACAAATGTTGCTGGCATAACTGGATGTCAACCTGTAGAATGAAAATAGATCCATATCTATCACCATGCACAAAACTCAAGTCCAAATGGATTAAAGACCTCAATATAAATCTGATCACATTGAACTTGATAGAAGAGAAAATGGGAAGTAGTCTGCAACACATTAGCACAGGAGACCACTTCCTACATATAACCCTAGTAGCACAGACAATAAGAGCAACAATGAATAAATGGGACCTCCGGAAACTGAGAAGGTTCTGTAAAGCAAAGGACACTGTCATTAAGACAAAAAGGCAACCTACTGAATGGGAGAAGATCTTCACCAACCCCTCATCAGACAAAGGTTTGATCTCCAAAATATATAAAGAACTCAAGAAACTAGACATTAAAACTCTAACACAATTAAATATGGCATACTGAACTGAACAGAGAATTCTTAACAGAAGAAGTTCAAATGGCCAAAAGACACTTAAGGTCATGCTCAACCTCCTT
Organism: Arvicola amphibius; assembly: GCF_903992535.2. Classification (NCBI taxonomy): domain Eukaryota; kingdom Metazoa; phylum Chordata; class Mammalia; order Rodentia; family Cricetidae; genus Arvicola; species Arvicola amphibius. The sequence goes on along the minus strand of NC_052065.1, from coordinate 129,672,902 downwards.
AGTGATCAGGGAAATGCAAATCAAAACAACTCTAAGATACCATCTTACACCTGTCAGAATGGGTAAAATCAAAAACACGAATGATATCCTATGCTGGTGAGGTTGTGGAGTAAGGGGAACACTCATCCATTGTTGGTGGGAATACAAAATTGTGCAACCACTTTGGAAATCAGTGTGGTGGTTTCTCAGGAAACTGGGAGTCAACCTACCTCAGGATCCAGCAGTTCCACTCTTGGAAATATACCCAAGAGATGACTAATCATACTAGAAAAGCATTTGTTCAACTATGTTCATAGCAGCACTATTTGTAATAGCCAGAACCTGGAAACAACCTATGTGCCCCTCAATAGAAGAATGGGTAAAGAAGTTGTGGCACATATATACTTTAGAGTTCTACTCAGTGGTAAAATCAATGACATCTTGAATTTTGCATCCACATAAGTTTTTAATTTTTTACTTTATTATGTGGTAAAAAGATCCTTTCTAAGATAATATTGTCCCTCTGCATTAAAATTCCTGTAGGAGAAATTCTGGAAGACAATATGACTAGAATACAATTAAGATTTGGATTCACCCTATCCACATGTGCCTCCTGTAATTTCTCCTTAACAATCATCAATTCATTTTCTCCTTTAGCTGTTAATTATCTGGGACTATTCAAGTCTTTATCACCATCTAAGGTTTTGTTTATTATTAGATTAGGTGTTATCCCAACAGCTGGTCATAAACTAGAACTGTTTCCTAAAAATCTTTAAGTCATTAAGAGTCTGCAACCCATGTCTCCTAATTTTTGCCTTTTGTGTTCTAATTTTCTGTAAACCTATTTTGTAACCTAGGTAATTAAGAAAATCTCTTTGAATCTGTTCAGGAGCAATTTGTAATCCCCATTTAGGCAAGACTTTCTTTACTTCTTCAAACATCCTTTCCAAATTATCTGCATTTGAATCAGATAACAAAATGTCATCCATGTAATAGTAGATTTTAGACTTAGGAAATTGCTAATGGCTGTTTGACAAAGTATTGACACTGCATAAATCTTTATGTGGGGACATATATCCTTCTCTTTAGTTCTGTGCTAGTTTTTCTCCAGACAATATTTTCCTTGGAATTTAGGTCATTTTCATTTGTAGTTCATTTTCTGGTTTTGTTAGTAATGGTTAGTTCTTATCTCTAGAAGCATAAAGGATCATTTAATTATCATTTTATAATTTCAACTATTTTTTATTATGGATTATCTTAATCTCTTCATTGATAGGCTGAAAGATTCATTTTAAAAACCCATGTCCCCCTGTTATTAGTTACATTTATCTATTATTTTATGAAATTTCAATTTCCTTTTTTAAAGATTTATTTATTTATTATGTATACAACATTCCTTCTCTGTATGTTTGCATGCCAGAAAAGGGCACCAGATCTCATTATAGATGGTTGTGAGCCACCATGTGGTTGCTGGGAATTGAACTCAGGACCTCTGGAAGAGCAGTCAGTGCTCTTAACCTCTGAGCCATCTCTCCAGCCCCTCTATTTCCTTTTTGAGAAATGCAATTTTACAAAACAAAATGAAAAACCAGCAAATTTATCAAAAAATCTATTACTAAACAAGTTAAGAGAATTTTAGGTCAATGCTCCTAAAAATAAGAAATAATTAAGTACTACAGTCAGATAAATTTCAAAAATGTTTTCAAAATGACAGAAACATCAACTCAATCAAGATTGAATGAATTTAGTTCCAAAGATAAGTATTTACCCCAAAGAAAACAATATTTGTAATTTTACCTTGGGTAATTTGTAATCCATTTAAAGGCAGTGGATTTGGCAAATTCTCAGACACATTAATAAGATTAAAGACACTGTGTGAAAATTGCATGGGATTCACTGGATTAAGATAATATAAATGTACTTTTTGAATATATGCTAGTTTTCCTAGAAATTCTGCAACAAATCTACACAGCTTTAGAAGCTTAAAAATATAATTTTATTTGTAATAACATTCAAGACCAAACAGCTGAAATGAAGCTTACTGAACCAGTTATAGAGTTGACCATAAGATATTTCCTGCAAGCATCCTAGTCAACTTTTTCATGAGGTATAGGACTCTCTGTGAAGCAATATGAATATTCAGTCCATATTATTCTCTGCTGGTTAGACAGCTGTAGCTTCATTTCATTTGTATGTGGATGCTCAGTTGTCCAATCAACTTGAAAATATGAGATTTTAAACTTTTTAAATTTTTTTGAAAATAGTTTCTGATGCTGTAAAACAATCCCACACCAGTTCAGAAGAATGGATAATGAAATGGTTATTTAAGGAGAAAACTTACAGATCACTGTCCTAAACAACAGTTCTCTGACCACAAACAGGAACAGAGTCTAGTAGCTGGAACAGGAGCTGGAAGCAAGAGTCATGGATCCACCACCAGAAACAGATGCCAGTTAGAATCTTTGCTGGTAAGCCAATGCCACGTGGTGATATACAAATTAATAGAAATGGGCTAAATTAATATAACAGGTAGCCAATAAGAATTTAGAGTTAATGGGCCAAGCAGTGTTTTAATAAATACAATTTCTCTGTGGATATTTTTGGGATAAACTAGCCAGGTAGCCAGGATGAACAAGTGGGCCATCCCCAAAACAAGTTTCTTCTTGGCTGGGTGTGGTGGCACATGCCTTTAATCCTAGCATTAAGAAAGCAGATCTCTGTGAGTTCAAGGCCAGTCTGGTCTACAAAGCAAGTTGCAGGACAGTTAGGGCTACACAGAGAAACCCTTTCTTAAAAAGCAAAAAAGAAAAAAGAAAGAAAAAATAGAAAGGAAGGAAGGAACAAAAGAAGAGAGAGAAGTGAAGAGAAATAGAAAAGAAAATAGATTCTTTTCTCATACAATATATGTGGCAACAGTTTCCCATCCCTTGATTTGCTCCAGCTCCCCCATGCCCACTAACTTCCATTTCATATTCAGAAAAGAGCAGGCCTCCAAGAGAGGACAGCCAGGCAGGACAAAACAAGAGGCAATAAGTCAAGGTGAAAGACCTCATATCAAGGATGAACAAGGCAATGCAATAGGAGCACAAGAGTTCCAACAACAGGTAAGGGATTCAAAGACACACTCATTCCCAATGTTAGGAGTCTCACAAAAACATCAAGCTGACAGCCATAGCATATATGCAGAGGACCTAGTGTGGACCCATGGAGCCCTCTGCTTGCAGTTTCTTAGTCTAAATGTATAGATAATAAATATCTTAGATTTTTGTTGGCCTCATAGTTTGTTATAATTACTGCCATTGTATTATGAAAGCAACTAAGCAAAATGAAATAAATACCCAAAGATTTTTAGTTACAATTTTGTTTCAATAAAACTTTATTTAGAACATATATATATATATCTACTACAGACCTGGCCTAACCCACAATTTGAAGTTACCCAACTATGAACAACATCTATTTTGTCCATCTAGAATGGAGGTTCTCAACCTGGGTTTTGACTCCCAAAGGGTTCACATACATATCAGCTGTCCTGGGTATCAGCTATTTACTTTAGAGTTAATAAAGTAGCAAAATTTCAGTTATGAAGTAGCAATGAAAATAATTTTGTGATTGGTGCCACCATAACATGAAGAACTGTATTAAAGGTTCACAGAATTAGAAAGGTTGAGAACCACTGATATAGAATGATAGAAACTAAGTACTCTCCTTGTGGTAAGAATCATATCAGTCATTTCAATTGGTCTTGCTTTATTCACTAAACACACTGACTTGTAATGATATTTTATAATCTAACAAATAAGCTTGCCTGAATTCAGAGTACAGAGCTAGTAAAGCTTGTTATTCATGTAGATCAGGCAGTGGTGGAACAGACCTTTAATCCCAGTATGTGAAAGAAGCAGATGGATCTCTGTGAGTTCAAGGCCACTCTGGGCTACACTACATTGATCCAGTCTCAAAGGGAAGAAGAGCCAGGTGGTGGTGGCTCACACCTTTAATCCCAGTACTTGGGAGTCACAGGCCTTTAATCCTAAAACTATGATAAGATGTAAAGACAAATAATGATTATGGAAATGTATAAACAAACTCCAGAAATATTAAGAACATTTAACAAATAGAACTTGGTGATTCACTTGTTATGAGAGAAGTAAAATGATTCTGCTATGGGCATGAAGTAGATGTTGTTAGCATTTACTCTACATAAAAAGCATATTCAGAGTAATAAAGGATGAGCAAAAATAATGAGAAGTCTCCATAAAAAATTGATTTAGAGTTATTGGAGGATATTATTTTCCAAGTGTTTCCCTGGGTTTTAAAGAACAGACTTAACATCTATAAGCTAATACCCCATATTCTACATCTCATATTTATCATTTGCATAAAGACTTTTCAACAAGCATAAAATCAGTCTAATTAAATTAATATTTACCAAAAAAATGAAGCAGAGAAAAATCCCAAGAAGAGAGCAAACCGTACTCATGTGTTTAAAATCTACGTTAACATCATAAAATCATTTTACTATTTCAGCTGTCAAGGGGTAATAAAAGTCAAGAAATGGCCAGACAGTGGTGATGCATGCCTTTAATCCCAGCACTTGGGAGGCAGATGTGGGCGGATCTTTGTGAGTTTGAGGTCAGCCTGGTCTACAAGAGCTAGTTCTAGGACCGGCTCTAAAGCTACAGAGAAATCTTCTCTCAAAAAAAAAATAAAATAAAAAAATAAAACAAAACAAAACAAAATAATACAAAAAATGTTGCAAGGCTTATTTCTTTTGTTAATAGACAAATTTATATATCTTAAGTGCTTAATGAATAAGCTAGGAGATAAATACAAATATATACATAAGCTAATTTTGCAACCAACTAAATATACATTATAATTTCTATAACATTGTAAACACACAGCTAAAAGAGAATTGATGAAAATAAAAACTTTTCCAAACAGCTGAAAATTTAGTTTCTTCTTTGAATTTCTTTCAAATATATACAGATTACAATCAGTTGTCATGGATTCTTCACCTTTCCTTTAACATCTGCCATTACCACTCACAGAATGCATTAGCTCAGGCTTACCTATCTTGATTATTATATTCATTGTCCAAATCTCTCATTAGTTTTAATTCACTGGCTATAGTCATACCAGTTTCATGTTTAAGATCTCATCAATGATGTTATTTACCACTGTCTGGGGGACCAGCCTCCAGCAGCAAGGGCTTTAACAGGAACCCATGGCATCAACAAGACTAAACTTTTCTATCAGAGGGGTTTAGAGAAAAAATGCTTTCACCAGGTCTCTTGATGTTTTCCTTCTTTACTCCTTCACTTTATTCTGTCTCATTTATCTCATGTTACTTTACAGTTTTATACTCCAACAGAATCTTCCAGGCAGTACAAGAGTGAAAACAGTTGCATTCCATTTATCAATTGAATGATTATAGGGAAAAAATGTGTTTTTCATCTCCCTCACATGATTAAAAATTTTATGTGTTACAAGAGAAAAACAAATTATCCCAAGAACCCACATGCATTCTTACCCAAGGATTTGTTATAGATTAACCATGTGGAAAGCAAGGTGTTCTTGTCAGGTCTTTTACTAGTAGGCTGCATTTGTAGTTACAAAAATGGGTCAATTACTTGAAAAGTAATCTTATAAGGAATTTTAAAGGAATCACAAACCTAAACTTTTATATATGAAAAAGAATCAATCATCTCTATTTTAAATCTTTAACGTATATATCCATTCATTAATAGTTCTTTATATCAGCAGATTGAGGAAATAAATGGGTATAAGGAACTAATCATTACCATTAGTCATGGACCAAACATAGCAAGGAGAGTAAGTCAGCCAGTTATAATTGGGCTGCTTTGTTCTTGTTCCCTAACATTAAAGAATTTTTTTTTCTTTTTCTCATTTTTTTATTCAAGATTTCCATCTCCTCCCCTCCTCCTCCCTCTTCCCTCCCCTCCCTTCCACCCATACTCCCACTCCACCCCTCTCCAAAGACAAAGAGCCATCAGGGTTCCCTTCACTATGTTAAGTCCAAGGTCCTCCCAGCTCCCCCTAAGTCCAGGGAGGTGAGCAACCAAACTGACAAGGCTCACAGTCAGCCCATCCATGATGTAGAGTTCATGTGCATTGCCATTGTCCTTGGTTTCTCAGTCCTCCTCCACCGTCAGCCACATTCAGAGAGTCCGGTTTGGTCCCCTGTTCCATCAGTCCCATTCCGACTGGACTTGGTGGTCTCCCGTTAGATCTGTCCCACCGTCTCAAGGGGTAAAAGCACTCCTCGCGGTCCTGGCTTCCTTGCTCATGATCTCCCTCCTTTTGCTCCTCATCAGGACCTTGAGAGCTCAGTATGGTGCTCCTATGTGGGGCTCTGTCATTTTCTCCATCCAATGCCAGGTGAAGGTTCTATGGGGAGAGAAAAGTGTGAAGTGGAGGATGGGAAGAGCTTGGGGGAATAGGATGGTTGGGATATAGGAAGGGTGGATATGGGAACAAGGAATTATATATCTTAGTTAAGGGAGCCATTCTAGGGTTGGCAGAGACTTGACTCTAGAGGGGTTCCCAGGTGTCCAGGAAGACGCCCCCAACTAGTTCCTTGGGCAGCTGAGGAGAGGGTGCCAGAAATGTCCAGATCCTATTGACATTAAAGAATTTTGTATTCAGCTATGTGTCTTTCTAAAACTTTAGATTGCCTTCAAGGGTTATTTTCATCTCATAGTCATTTTTTTTTTAAAAAAAACATGTTAATCTAGCTTTGCTATTTTCAAAGCTTTGTTTCAGTTGTGGTGTACCCTGAGACCTGTGAATAAATCTTCCAACATTAAGGTTCAAAGAATTTAAACCAGCTGTGCTACTGGGATTTAACTCTTACTCATTAACTTGAACTACAATCCTTGGAGCTCATTAGGTGAGACTCACAGATCATGGCTGTGAAACATATCTTTGTATTTATTTTTATTCATAATCAAAACTCTGTATAAGCTAACATTTCTATTATTAAATTAGATAGTACAGCTTATGAAGGGATCATCTTCTTGACAACTCACAGGTGAAAATTCCCAGTAGAATGTGATATATCTAAGAGATAAATGCACTATATTCCAGGCAGTGGAGATCTCCCCACATCCACTCACACCATGCTAGATACCAGAGAAAGAGAGCCTCAGCAAACATGTAAAGGCACAGCAGAAGCAAAAACCATTTTAGAGTCTGTAGTCCCGTTGCGTTGCCTAAACAAGATTGGTCCATAAGAGGATTCCCTTCTGATGGGCTGACAACTGGAACTTCAGTTGCAGCTTGCTGCTACTCTGGCATGGCCTGTGACAGTTATTCTTAAATATGAAAGGTCATTTCTATATGCTTCAGCCAAATTTTGTCACCAACACTTGTTGAAAGGAGCGGTGGGCTGTGTCCCGCCACCCAGCTAGCTTTATCCAAAATAATTACACGGAAACTGTATTCTTTTAAATACTGCCTGGCCCCTGGCCCGTTATCTGTAGCTTCTTATTGATTGATTCTCATATCTTGCTTTAACCCATATTTAGTAATTTATATAGCACCACGAGGGGTAGCTTACCAGGAGAGATCTTAACCTGCCTCCATATTGGAGAGGAGAAGCATGGCGACTGCATATGGCAACTGCCTGAAGCATCTCCCCACTGCCTGCTACCCAGCATTCTGTCTGTCTACTCTGCCTACCTAATTTTCTGTTCTCTTAAAGGGCCAAGGCAGTTTTTTATTAATAAAAGTAACACATAGACACTCCTCCATCATTTCCCCTTTTTCTGTTTAAACAAAAAAGGCTTTAACTTTAACATAGTAAAATTACATATAACAAAACAGTTATCAAGCAAGAATTACAGTTACAATATTTAAATCTATTTTATCTTTTATCATAACTAAGGAAAACTATAACTATTGAACCATTCTTCAACTCCATCAAAGACTCCAGAAGGATATAAGACTACCTAAGTAACAAGAAATATGCAGCTTTTAAACTCTAGAAATGACAGAGACAACTCGCTGCCTGGACTGTCACCCAAAGTTCCTCTGTACCGTTGGGGCATCCATCTTCGGGCTTCAGGCCCACAGTATCCAGCAGACATTTCCATGAAGCAGAAAAATTCCAAAGACAGTTCAGTCACTTTCTGCTGTGTCCTGCAGAATGTCTCGCAGACTCTTTCACAAATTAGGAACCCCAAAAGACCATCTCACCTTTAGGCAAGTTCAGCAGTCCTCTCTCTGCGGGTTCTTTGTGTCCAGTTTATGCAACAGTCCAGCCAAGAGCAGTTTCTTGCCCAAATGGCTATCAAACTCCATAAGGTGCCTCTTCAGTGCCAATCTTCCTCTTGAAGTAGATTGGTGCTGCCAGGAGGACGTGTCTCATTGTCATGAAAAACCCTAAGTTATTAAAACATTAAATACCATGTTCTGTAGTCTTTGAAAGATATGAAGAATGCCTATCTGAAATATATCTATGTACACCTAGAAAATCTAATCTAACATGACTACAAGCTTGACTATTATAGATGATTATCCATTAACAACCTATATTTCCTAATTATACATTACATTTTAAAATGAACTACACAATCACAATAGCTTAATCAAGATTAGAAATACATACACATATAACAAATTGACCTTAAAATCTATACCATTGCAAATTATTCATCTCTATATCACCTCCCCCTTTAAATGTAAAAGAACATTTGTAAACAATATTTGGGAAAATGGGTGCAGTTATTTCTCTCCAAACTGCTTCCTGCCGAATGAGGGCGCTGTTAATCAGATCTTTCATGGTGTAACCTGTGTTCCAGGTTCATCTCAGTCGGCAGTTGAGTGAAGTAATTTTTTGAAGATGTTCATAGCAACCTTTCAGGAGGGCATGGTCTATCATACCATACTGGGATAGAAGTAATCCACAGAGTCTCATCCTCTGTGAAAACAAAAGAAGACCCTCTTTTCCAAAGCATCATGCTCTTAGATCCAAATTCTGAAGTCATACCTTTAAGATGTCCATTCTGGTCTAGCCTGGCAGCCCATATAATGAAATGTCTCTCTGTACTTAGTTCCTTTACAGTCAAAAAAATCAAAGAAAACACAACAAAATACATAATCCAGATTCTCTGTGAATTTTCCATTTTTACATGGCTTATTTTTACTCTATCACTTTACTTCTTTTAATCTATCTGTACTCTGTCTCTTTAAAGATTTATCCTTTTTTAAGGCATTAACTTTATATTTTTTATTTTTTTTTCTTCTCTCTCTCAAGCCTACGTACATTCATATGTCTGAATTTGTCCTATTGTGAATCTAATTTTTTTTACTATCCAGAAGCACTTTTGTTTTGTGCTTTTAAATCACTAAGCACTTAAGAATCTAAGCTGTGACATTCCAAGGTCAAAAACAGGTACTGCGGGCTTGCCACGCCCAGTCCAACAAGGCTGAGCCTCTTGTGACTCTGAATCAGTTGCAGCTCTGAGCTGCAGAGCTGCGGGCTGCTCTGGATGTTGGCTCCACCTCTCTCCAATTTCAAAATGGAGGACGTACCATTTTCTGCTAGCTCTGGGGCTGCCAGGTAGGAGCCGCACTGAGCGCTTTAACTCTGAGACTGAACGTGCAACACATAAACTCTTTTCATCCAAGTTACAATAAAATCTGACATGCAGAGCACTGCACAGTATGAAAACATCTCTCTGTATGGAGGCAGAAATCCGCCATGTTCTCTCGCTTGCCTAAGCCTGATTCTGCCATCTGCCCAGGTGCAGGCGGGGAGCTCTGAGCCATTGGCCAGGTCTCAGCACACTCTCCTTCAGATCCCAAGCGGGAACACAAATATCCAGTCCCATAAAAGCCATTGAAATGCTTTAAAGCCAGAGTTCGTGCTGGTGGCACAGCACAGGAAGCTGCGTTTTTAAAACCGCACAGGTTTTTTCCTGTTAAGGTGGCTGAGTCAGGGAAATTTCTCTGTGGCACGCCAGCATACAGCAAAAAGCTGTGTTAAAGTCTGTCTCTCCTTTATTTAAAGCCCTCCCAGGTTTTTAAGTGGATTTAGTCCATCACATTGGAGCGCCAATCTGTTGAAAGGAGCAGAGGGCTGTGTCCCGCCACCTGGCTAGCTTTACCCAAAATAATTACACGGAAACTATATTCTTTTAAATACTGCTAACAGTGCTTTAAAAAGTTAAAAGAAATTTGCTTATTTCACAGATAGCTTCCATCATTCTTTGTGGGAAACTCATGATTCTATTAAGAAGCTAAATACTCTCTGATAAAAATGTACTGATTCTTTCAAATTCCAGCATGTAATTACTAGAACACTCCTTATACTACTAACAATGCTTGAACAGTTTAAAGATTCTTGCATTTCTTTAGAGAGAAACACATAAGTGTTGCTCAAGAAATCTAGAAAACTTATAAATGTGCTAACAGGGCATAGAAAAGTTAAAAGAAATGTGCTTCTTTCACAAAAATCTATGTGTTTCTTTGAGGGAAACTCACAATTGTATTAAGAATCTAATATACTCTGATAAAAATGTGCTGATTCTTCGAAAGTACAGCACATAGTTACTACATTTTTACTACTAAAAATGCTTTAAAAGTTTAAAGAATCTTGATTCTGTTTGGAGAGAAACACATATGAAATTCAAAACAAATATTATAAATGTACTAACAGTGCATAGAAAAGTTAAAAGAAACACACTTCTTCCACAGAAAGCTTCATGGATTTCTTTGAGTATAATTCATGGTTCTATTAAATTAAAGGTGTTCTAGCTCTTTAAAAATCTGTTGATTCTTTCAAATTGCAGGAGATAGTTACTAAGTAAACATTCCTTATACTACTAGAAATGCTTTGAAGAGTTTAAAGAAACTTGGTTCTCTTTAAAGAGAAATGCATATGCATATCGGAAGAAGTATTATAAATGTGTTAACAGTGCATATAAAAGTTAAAAAAAAAAAAAAACTTCCGTCTTTCACAGAAATCTTCGTACCATTTCTTTGAGGGAAACTCAAGATTCTATTATAAAACTAAATACACTGATAAAAATGCGCTGATTCTTTCAAATTACAACATGTAGTTACTAGAGGAACACTTCTTATACTAGTAAACAATGCTTTGAACAGTTAAAGAAATTGCTTATCTTTAGAGAGAAATGCATATGAGATTCTCAAGAAAATGTATAAATATGTTAAGAGTACATAGAAAAGTTAAAAAAAACATGCTTCTTTTACAAAAAGTTTCATGCATTTCTTTGACTATAACTCATGATTGTGGTAAGGTAAAGACACTGTTATAAAAGTGAGCTGATTTTTTCAAATTACAGCATATATTTCTTACTAGAGCACACATTTTACTACTAACAAAAATTTGAAGAGTTTAAAGAAACTTAATTCACTTGAGAGAGAAATGCATAACATTTTATCCAAAAATCTAATAATGTGCTAACAGTATATAGAAAAGTTAAAAAAACATATTCTTTCACAGAAATCTTCATATGTTATTTGAGGAAAACTCACAATTTGATTAAGAAGTTATAAACATAAATGAAACCTTAAACCCATACTATAACTAACCCAAAAGCTAACCCTAAACCTAACAACTAAAACTAACACTAAACCTAAACACTAACCCTAAAACTAAACCCTAAGCACTTAACCAAAGCCTAAACCTAACACTAAGCTTAAAACTAAACATAAAGACAAAAACTAATCACTAACCATTACCCAAACATTAACTCTAAACCTGACACTAATCCTAAAACCTAACCCTAACCCTAAACCCTAAACCCTAACTCTAACTCTAACATTAACACTAATCCTAAACCCTATCCCTAACCCTAACCCTAAACTCTAAAACGTAACCCTAACTCTAACCCTATCCCTAATGCTAACCCTAACCCTCAACCCTAACCTGAACCTTATCTCTACCTTAACCATTACCCCTCCAACCCTATCCCTAACCCTAACCCTAACCATATCCCAAATCTAACACTAGCTACTCTATCTATAACCCTGATTTTATAATTAATTTAGAGATACTAAAGTCTTACTTCACATTAAGTTAATGTGAGCTTTCTTTTTAGTACTAATAAAGAACAGCAGCTTTAATTGTAAATAAAATTATTATGGTATGATCTAAGAAATACCTTTGAAAGAAATATGTTTTACCTGTCCATCAAATTTCAGCTTGGCTGAAAACTATTTTACTTCCCACATTTTTTCATATTTAATCTTTATAGTTAGAAAATGCAATTTTATTTACTTCCCTTAATAATATCAGAGTTCTAGAAGTTAAGCAATAGTTTTTAACTCACAGGCCATTATACCATTGCTTTGTTTTTTTCTATGCCAATAGGATCATCCAGAAATTTTCAAGCAGAAGTACATCAGCTCTTAATCAATGCATAGCTCCCTATTAATTTACCTTGTTTATCACTTAGACATGTAATATATCTCTCAGTAGTGAGAATTAGAATGACTAGGAAAAGAAGTAGTTCTTTTTTCACTAGGCAAAGCTACATTGCCATCATGTTAGGAGTGGCTGAAATTCCCTATAATACTTCCAGAAAAATTTCATATTTTCTAAAACTTGACAAGTCATCTTTGACTGTATACTTTGTTAAGGAAAGAGAAGCACAATGAATATTCTGGGTTACAGAATGATATTGATGTAGGCAAGAAGATGTAAGGGCAATTTGCATAATGTTCATTTTGAGAGACTATAGTTTTTGATCAAACCAAAACTAGAGGTCTATAACCTAAAGAATCAGCTCCACTCAGATCAAGAGACATTTTCTCACAATCTTGTAGTGAGTAGCTGCGGGCAGGTCTGCTTTTCATCCTGCCCGGCTCCTAGCTGCCGGCTAGCTTATGCCCCGAAATAATTACACGGAAACTGTATTCTTTTAAACACTGCCTGGCCCATTATTTTCAGCCTCTTACTCACATCTTGATTAACCCATATCTAATAATCTGTGTAGCACCACGAAGTGGTGTCTTACCTGGAAGTTTCTAGCGTACATCCATCTTGGGCTGGAGCTTCATTGCGTCTGGCCTGGTGGCTGGCTTCATGGCAACTCTCTCTCTGAGGAGAGGCATGGCGGTCTGTCTCAATTAGGAGAGGCGTGGCAATTGACTGAGCCATCTACCTCACTTCCTTCATCCTATTCTGTCTACTCCACCCACCTAAGGGCTGGCCAAGGCAGTTTTCTTTATTAAAACAGAAGACCCTCCCACATCATTTCCCCTTTTTCTGTTTAAACAAAAAAGAAGGCTTTAACTTTAACATAGTAAAATCACATAACAAAACAGTTATCAAGTAAGAATTACAGTTACAATATTTATATATACCTTATCTTTTATCATACATAAGGAAAATTATAACTTTCTATCTATTCTTCAACTCCATGAAAGACTCCAGAAGGATATAATATTACCTAAGTAAATGAGAAGTATGCAACTTTCAAACTCTAGAAATGAGAGAGACAACTCGCTGTCTGGACAGTCACCCAAAGTTCCTCTGTACCATAGGGGCATCCATCTTCGGCCTTCAGGCCCATAGTATTCAGCAGACATTTCCATGAAGCAGGAAATTCCAAAGACAGTTCAGTCACTTTCTGCTGTGTCCTGCAGAATGTCTCGCAGACTCTTTCATGAATCAGGAACCCCGAAAGACCATCTCACCTTTAGGCAAGTTCAGCAGTCCTCTCTCTGCGGGTTCTTTGTGTCCAGTTTATGCAACAGTCCATGCAAGAGCAGTTTCTTGCCCAAATGGCTATCAAACTCCATAAGGAGCCTCTTTGATGTCCATCTTCTTCTTGAAGTAGATTGGCGTTGCCAAAAGCAGACTTGTCTCATTGTCATGAAAAACCCTAAGTTATTAAACATTAAATGCCATGTTCTGTAGTCTTTGAAAGATATGAAGAATGCCTATCTGAAATCTATGCACATCTAGAAAATCTAACTAACATGACTACAAACTTGACTATTATAGATGATTATCAATTAACAACATATATTTCCTAATTATACATCACATTTTAAAATGAACTACACAATCACAATAGCTTAATCAAGATTAGAAATACATATACGTATAACAAAATTGACCTTAAAATCTATACCAATGCAAATTATTCATACCTATATCACCTCCCCCTTTAAATGTAAAAGAACATTTATAAACAATATTTGGGAATATGGGCACAGTTATTTCTCTCCAAACTGCTTCCTGCTGAGTGGGGGCGCTGTTATTTAGGTCTTTCATGGTATAACCTGTCTGCTAGGTTCATCTCAGTCGGCAGTTGAGTGAAGTAATTTTTTGAGGGTGTTCACAGCAACCTTTCAGGAGGGCGTGGTCTATCATACCATATTGGGATAGAAGCAATCCACAGAGTCTCATCCTCTGTGAAAACAAAAGAATAAACTCTTTTCCAAAGCATCATGTTCTTAGATCCAAATCCTGAAGTCATACCGTTAAGATGTCCATTCTGGTCTAGCCTGGCAGCCCATATAATGAAAAGTCTCTCTGTATTTAGCTCCTTTACAGTCAAAAAATTCAAAGAAAACACAATAAAATACATAATCCAGACTCTCTGTGAATTTTCCATTTTTACGTGGCTTATTTTCACTCTATCACTTTACTCTGTCTCTTTAAAGATTTTACCCTTTTTTTAGGCATTAACTTTATTTTTTATATTTTTTTCTTCTCTCTCTCTCAAGCCTACATACATTCATCCAATATTGTGACTCATTTAAAAGTCTTTTATGTCTGAATCTGTCCTATTGTGAATCTGTAATTTTTCTACTGTTGAGAAACATGTTTGATTTGTGCCTTTACATCGCTAAGCAATTAAGACTCTAAGCTGTGACATTCCTAGGTCAAAAACAGGTACTGCAGCTTGCCACGCCCAGTCCAACATGGCTGAGAGCTGCTTGTGACTCTGAATTGGTTGCACCTCTGAGCTGCAGAGCCGCTGGGCTGTTCTAGATGTTGGCTCCACCTCTCTTCAATTTCAAAATGGAGGATATACCATTTTCTGCTATCTCTGGGGCCTCCAGGTAGGAGCCACACTCAGCACTTTAATTCTGAGACTGAGTGTGTGGCACAGAAACTCTTTTCATCCAAGTTACAGCCAAATCTGACATGCAGAGCACCGCACAGCCTGGAAACCTCTCTGTATGGTGGCAGAAATCTGCCATGTTCTCCCGCTCACCTAAGCCTGATTCTGCCATCTGTCCAGGTGCAGGCAGGGAGCAGGGAGCCATTGGCACAGTCTCAGAACACTCTCCTTCTGATCCCAAGCGGGAACACAAATATCCAGGCCCATAAAAGCCACTGAAATGCTTTATAGTCAGAGTTTGCACTGACAGCACAGCACCAGGAAGCCACGTTTTTAAATGACGCAGCTTTTTCTCTGCCGCTACTGCTGAAACAGGAAATCTCTCTATGGCACGTCCAGGCAAACAGCAAAAAGCTGTGTTAAACTCTCTCTCCTTTATTTAAAGCCAACTCAGGTTTTTAAGTGGATTTAGTCACCACGTTGGAGTGCCAATCTGTAGAAAGAAGCAGCAGGGCTGTGTCCCACCACCCGGCTAACTTTACCCCAAAAAATTACACAGAAACTGTATTCTTTTAAACACGGCCTGGCCCATTATCTGTAGCCTCTTATTGGTTAATTCTCACATCTTTCTTTAACCCATATTTAGTAATCCGTGTAGCACCACGAGGTGTGGCTTACCAGGAGAGATCTTAACCTGCGTCCATCTCGGAGAGGAGAAGCAGAGTTTCTTATGTCAAGAGCCATGATATGGGACAGAAAGAAATATGAGTTTAGAAAACATCTTTGCTTTTCTTCATACCTCTCATACTTTTCATTGAACATATCATGTCTTTCATTGAATATATGTATGTCTGTATATGGCTATATGATTAATGTTTGAGCTTTTCACAATGAACAATGAGTTTTTCCTGCAGTGACATTTGAAGTTTCCAGGAAGAAGATGGGGCCCCATAACAACAACTCCACCTGGTTGATATGACGTCATGATACTGATAGCACTACTATAAGACTACAAGACCTGTTTTGGGTACCAGCTGCACAAGACAGTTCCAACTTGGTTATCTGAAATGGTGCACATCTTATACAACATTCTGGCCAGACCTACACAAAATACTCAGAGACTATTTGCAATTTTAAAAGATATTGATCTTGGAATTTAACCATCATTTTACTTTCACAGGATCCCCCAGAAAGACGTCGCCCCCATGACAGCTGGAAGTAATTCTAGAGGACGACGTCCCCTCTCCCCGTAAAGTTTGTCCTTGGGTTTAGGGACATTATTTAAGGGTTGATTATAATTAGTATATGGTTGAGGGTTTGGGGGTTGGGGAAGGAATTTTATAAGCTCAGGGATCTTTTTGAAAAAAAAAAGAGCGATAATTGGATGATGGAATAATAGATTTGTAATTGTGAGTTACTGTTTTTAGACAAATAATTTGGTATCAATTCTTGTATATTGATACAAGTTAAATTATATTGACTATTGTATGCATGCATGTTTCTACCTCTGTTTAAAACATTTATGTATTGATATATATTATATTTATATATATATATATATATTGTATGTATTTACCATATTGCATTGTATATTTGTACATTGTTTATATTTGGAGGTCATATTGTCCTCATTTATTGCACAGTTGTTTATTGTCTTAGTCTTTAAGTTAGATATGTATTGAGAATTATATAGATCAGTAGTCATCTATGTTTGTCATTTATAATTAGACTAATCAGGTTCGTTAGATAAATAGAGATTATACTCAGAATAGATAGATAATCTTCAACCTCTTCAAAGAGCTATAGAAAATGGCCTTTAATTTAACTCAGAGTTCCATGGTAGACAAATAATTTGGTAGTGAGACACAATTGCTCCTGGCAACACCAATCTATTCCCGAGAGAATGTTGAGCACCAAAGACACTCCATGTGGAGCCTTTCTTCTTGGCAGAACTGGCCTTTGGGCAAAGAAATGCCCATACCTCAACCACTGACAGATACAGAGCATCCATAAATGGATAAAACAGGACTGTCATATCCTGCCAAGACAGGGTAAGCTAGTTCTGAAAAGTTTCTTGCCTTTGAAAATGGTATGTCAGTTACGTTAGGCCTTAGCCAAAGTTGGTTGCTTCAAGGCTGCAAACGTGACTTTGGGTGATTGTCCAGGTAGCTAGTTGTCTCTGTGATTTGTTGCATGTTTTAGAAGTTGTTTGAATGCACTTCCTAATTACTCAGGTAACATTATTTTCCTTCTCAGATCTTCGATGGGATTGAAGACTATATAAATGTAGTTACTTTCCTCTCATGACTTGGCCAAGTTATTTATTATACAAGACTTAAGCTAGTTGGAATAGGATATTTGTGCTTATTGTATATAATTTCATAGTAGGTTTAGAACTCTCTTACTTAAACAAATGGGGGAGGTGTTGCGGGAGCTCCTTCTGCTCCTTCAGCCAATAGCCGCTGAGATACCAGCCCATTGGGGCGTGGTCTCTCTTTTAAAAAATGCGGCCACTTCCCTCCACTCGCTCTCTGGCTTCCGGCTCCGCTTCTGACGACAAGGCTCCCTTCCTGATTGCGCAGAGGGCTGTTGTCTGGGACCATGATCTGTAAGTTTTTTCCCCTTTAAATAAATAACCATTCTATTAATCATAATTCCAAACTGGTGTGGGATTGTTTGTTATTTACGCCAACACAATCTCAATTGAAGAATAAAAATCTGATTAGAGTAGTAGAGTAGAATAAATGTAGCTTTGCAACTGGGGAATAACATCTTCTCCTCAGGTCTAGGAGCAGTGGGGATTAAACTTATTATTTTCCTGTAGATGTGTAACTACAGTACCATTGTAGGGATAGGAGTTTTTTATTTGTTTAGTTTTGATTTTTATCAGGCAAATGACATCAACAGTTGTATTGAAGAACAATGATCCTCAGATGTTATGGAGTTTTTTTCCAGAAGAGATGAGAACTACTCTACAAATGGGAAATAAACTATATGTTGGCATTAGAAAGATGGTGATGATCTCAATAATAATCCTTGACTGTTTCTTGTTCATATTCCACATAGAGTTAGAAGTTCCTTCTAATCTATGATGCAAAATATTCTAAAGACTTAAGGCCCAGTTCTACCCTGGCTAATAAATAAGCTATGCTATTATCTTGAATTTTATTTAATAAAAGCAACATTGTGTTTTGATTTAACATAATATTTAATTCCCAATTAAGTGTCTATAAACTATGTCTTACCAATATTAATAAAGAATATAGTTAGCAATATACTGGTAGAGAAGAATGGTGCATATTGTTTATAACTAACAAACTTAAGCATAAAGTATATATCATTTAGTTTTTAAAAATAACAATAATAAGCCAAGACCTGTTATTCTTTTTCATGCTAAATATATGTTCTATTTTTTTAATTAAGAGTTAGTGCATAGGGAGAGATGTCACAGTGCTTTAAAGTGCTAGCTTTTCTTAACCAGGCTTTTAAATGGTGGCTTTCAATTAACTATTATTTATGATCCAATGGATCAAGAACTCTCTACTGGTCTTCATGTGCACCTGAACTTATGTGAACATTTAAATGCAAACATGAAATTAAGATACAGGTGAGGGCAAAGAGAGATGCCATAGAAGATATCAGTGTTTATTTTGTATGATTTAAATTTGTTTCTTAGCAAATATGTTAGGTATCTCACAGTTGGGTGTATATCTAAGGGGATCAACTATATTCTAACTTTCCTGGAGAACCCATGATTGTACATGGAATGCACATAAATATGTATTAAGAAACTTATTTTATAAAATAGTAGAATTAATCAAATATCATTGGTAACTGGTAAAAAGGAAAATAAGATGTCATCGTTTAGGGAAATACTCTTTATTAAAATAATATTTTGGCAGGTACTATAAGGCATTAAGTCAAGAACTTTTTTCTAATTTTCTGGTATATTTGTTCAGGAGGTTTGAACACAGTGATGTGATTCAGTGCACTACAAAATAAAAACCCTTTTCACTGAAATCATCATTTACGATGGGAAGTAGCAATATGGTTGGATGTTTCACAAGTGTAGAGAACTTGGAATTTTCTACACAAGGAATGAGTGCCTGATCTAAGGGATAGCCTAACTTTGGCTGTTGAGGACAAGATCCAGGGAAAGTGTGGAGCAACTATGGTAGCTAGACCGCTTGAGACTAGTGAAGCCTATTTGTCTCCATTTGCAATTTTCCATATAGTGATCTGCATATAACAGCACTTCCAGGACTCACTGACTCCTGTAAAGTAAAAGACAGGTAAGATGCTATGCAAAGTCATTATTTACCCTTTGACTTCTTAAATAGTAATATAAATGTCCATAAAGTTAGCATGTGCAATTTTGATTCAGAAAAGAATATTTCTTTAAAATGTATGGAAAATCAGAACAGACAAAATATTTGAGCCTTCAACTACACTATTTCCCTTTTCAATGAAAGAAGTAGAAATGGATGGATGCAGAGAGCATTAAAGAAAGAAATATTGCTAAACAGAAATATAGATCTCTTATATTTATACCTTCTATTTTCTGGTAGATAAAAGAAGCAATGCGAAGCTTATATGCTTACCATGCTTATTTCAGGAACACCAGCTTGTGCATTGTAGCAAACCATAGAACTTCCTATGTCTGGATAGAGATAGGCACATTTTGATGTTCCCATCACTTGTATCTATAATATATCTAGATTTTTCACATATATATCCTAGGAAAATAGATGAAGAATAAAAATCTCATGTATGTAAACATTCAAGAAACAACACAATTTGAGATAAAATACAACATATTATTATGTATGCCCATTTTTTACCTTGATATGCTGAAGTAACAATACCTTATTATCCATGCTTTCTTACAAAGACTACTATATACAAAGATATATTCATGAGTAAGTCTATAATTTGCACAGGGTGATTGCATAAAATATTGTAATTACAGTTCTTCCTTAAGGGTAACATTAAAATCCAGGTATTTATTCAAAAGAAAATTGATCCTCCCCTGACAAATGAAAGAATTTGTGCACTAACCTTGTTTAACAATTTGGGGTCCAGAAAGCCAGCATTCTGAAGTGTTCAAATTCTTCATGCTGCCTAAAGGTGCAAGTATATGAATAGAACTCTGATCTTCTCGAAGAAGCACCAGAGCTAGGTCATTTCTTGCAACCTTACTCACTAACCGGAATCTTTCATGCAGTAAAATAGTAGTCACCTTAACAACTCTCAGGGGTTTTTCTAGGATGTCTAAGGCCCACTATCACAACAGTGTCCTCAGGATTCCTATATGGTAGGTAGAAATTTATTAAAATGAATTCTGTATAAAACTTACAACTTTAGAAACAATATCTCTTGATTTTGTGTTCATTTCCTTCTTTGGAGAGAGAAGAGAGAGAGAGAGAGAGAGAGAGAGAGAGAGAGAGAGAGAGAGCCCTACAAAGGAAGTGAGGGTATTTATGAAATCATTCATTAAAAGTATTAAAATACATAAAATTCAACTAACATACTGAAATAATTTTCTGTTGTCACAGAAGCAAGGTATCATGAGAGCAAGAAAAATGGGCAAAAATTTTAGAAGCTACATTTTTCAAAAGAAAGTCTCAACAGACTTGAGGAAATACAAAATATTGTAGGAGGAAAGATGTGACATAAACTTACATGTTTCTCACACAGTGGGCAGCAGTAAGAACCCAGTAGTTACTAATAATGGAGCCACTGCAGATCTGATTGCCACAGTGGAAGATTATAGCTTGCCATGGCATAGAATATTGCACAGAAATATGATCTGCTACAGCTACATAGAAAAGGAAATATAAAATAAAGAGAGGTTAAATTTGGTGGAAATGTTAGTTGGCCCTCTTTTTAAAGATTTTAATTTTGTATGTCTATTCTCAAACAACTAGTATTGCAAAATTTATTTTTGAAATAAGTGTTTCCTTAATCTTTAGATAGAAAGATTTTTTTCCTCAAAAAGGGATTATCTTCTTATATTTTCTACTTCCCCATTTGAGCAAATATTGGAAACCATTTTATGTTATCTCACAATACTTGTTTATATTTTATTTTATCCCTTTGTAGGAAAAAATATTTAGTTTTATAGCATTCTATAAATTGAAAGAAAGTGTTGAAAAGAAGACCATTAAATACAAATATTAATGGAGCCAGATAACTTAAAATTGTACTTTAATAGTAAATATATTATTAAGCAACAAATACATGTATAATGATAGCAATATACTTCTTTATTATAATTTTAGTCACAGAAATTTCTCTAGTCTTTTGTCCATGGTGTCCTTGGGCTACCAGGCATCCCGGTTTTCAGTGCTGAGGAGTTCCATCCATAAGGTGAGTGTGTTCTATCCTGGAGTGGCCTGTCCAGGAAGAGAGAACAGCCCCCCCTCCCCCAGCCCCTGCTGCAGTGGGATGACTTTGTTACTTTGTACCTTTGTGCTGAGGAGTTCCATCCAGTCAGGAAGTGTTCCTGCTCCTGCACTGAGGAGATCCACCCAAAGTCAGTCACAGCAAAGATAGGACCAAGACACCAAGTCTCTCCTGACTCCATTTGAAGGAAGAGATGGGCAGGGCGCCAATGCAAGAATTTCTCCAACAACCTGAAAGGCAACATGATATCACAGAATCCAGGGATCCTGAAAAACAAGATTGAAACACCCTACTCCAGAAGAAATAGAAGAAATCAACTTTAAACAATACTTTATGAAATAATAGAGGACCTTAAACAGGAGGTGAAAAACCTGCCATAAACAAATGGAGATGACAAACAAAAAGGTAGACGAAATGGATAAATCTCTCAAAGATACCCAGAAAAACAAGAAAAACAAGAAAGCAAACAAACAATAAGGGAGACAGTTCAAGACTTGAAAAATGAAATGGAGGTAATGAAGAAAACACAATCCGAGGGAAGGCCGGAAATGGAAATTCTGGGTAAATGAACAGAAACTACAGAGACAAGTATTACCAAAAGAATACTAGAGATAGAAGAAAGAATCTCAGACACTGAAGATACTATAGAGGAAATAAACTCACTGATTAAAGAACAAAACAAATCCAACAAATTCTTAACATAAAACATCCAGGAAATCTGGGACACCTTGAAAAGACCAAACCTAAGAATAATAGGGGTAAGGAGAAGAATTACAGCTCAAAGGCCCAGAGAATATATTCAATAAAATTATAGAAGAAAACTTCCCCAACCTAAAGAAGGATATTCCTATGAAAGTACAAGAAGCATACAGAACACCAAATAGACTGGATCAAAAGAAAGCATCCCCGTACCATATAATAATCAAAACACAAAACATACAGAATAAAGAACAGATATTAAGAGCTGCAAAGCAAAAAGGTAAGTAACATATAGAGGGAAACCTATCAGAATTACAGCTGACTTCTCAATGGAAACAATGAAAGCCAGAAGGTCTTGGATAGGGGTGCTACAGACACTAAGGGAACATGGATGCAAGCCCAGACTACTATACCCAACAAAGCATGCATTCACCATCGATGGAGAAAACAAGATATTCCAGGACAAAAACAGATTTAAACAATACGTAGCCACAAATCCAGCCTTGCAGAAAGTAATAGAAGGAAAATCACAAACCAAGGAGTCCAACAATGCCCACAATAACTCAGACATCTAGCGACCCTTCACCAGCACAACTCGTGGAAAGGTAACACACAATCTCTACTACCCAAAAAAAATGACCAGAGTTAATAACCACTGGTCATTAATATCACTTAATATCAATGGACTCAACTCACCCATAAAAAGGCACAGGCTAAGAGATTGGATACGAAAACAGGAACCAACATTCTGCTGTTTACAAGAAACAGACCTCAACCACAAAGACAAATCTACTCAGAGTAAAGGTTTGGGAAAAGGTTTATCAAGCAAATGGACCTAAGAAACAAGCAGATGTGGCCATACTAATTTCTAACAAAGTTGACTTCAAACTAAAATCAATCAGAAGAGATCGAGATGGATACTTTATACTCATAACAGTCTCAGTCCTGAATATCTATGCCCCTAATATAAAAGTACCCACTTATGTAAAAGAAATATTACTAGAACTCG
Organism: Arvicola amphibius; assembly: GCF_903992535.2. Taxonomy (NCBI): domain Eukaryota; kingdom Metazoa; phylum Chordata; class Mammalia; order Rodentia; family Cricetidae; genus Arvicola; species Arvicola amphibius. Next base: position 129,649,739 of record NC_052065.1, on the reverse strand, counting down.
AGACAGATATCAAACCACAAACACACTAATAGTAGGAGACTTCAACACTCCTCTCTCACCAACAGAAAGGTCAATCAGACAGAAACCTAACAGAGAAATAAGAGAATTAATGGAGGTAATGAATCAAATGGACTTAACAGACATCTATAGAACATTCCACCCAAATAGGAAAGAATATACCTTCTTCTCTGCTTCTCATGGAACCTTCTTGAAAATTGACCACATACTCGGTAACAAAGCAAACTTCCACAGTTACAAAAAAAATATTAGTAACTACCTGTGTCTTATCTGATCACCATGGATTAAAGTTAGAATTCAACAACAATGCTACCCCCAGAAAGTCTAAAAACTCTTGGAAACTGAACAGTCAACTACTGAACCATACCTGGGTCAAGGAAGAATAAAGAAGAATTAAATTCTTCCTTGAATTTAATGAAAATAAAGGCAAACATACTTAAACCTTTGGGACACAATGAAAGCAGTGCTAAGAGGAAAGTTCATAGCACTAAGTGCCCACTTAAGAAAATGGAGAAAGCCACACATTGGAGGACTTAACAGCACACCTGAAACTCTAGAAAAAGAAGCAGACACACCCAAGAGAAGTAGAAGACTAGAAATAATCAAACTGAGGGCTGAAATCACACAATAGAAAACACAGAAAACAATCCAAAGAATCAATGAAACAAAAAGCTGGTTCTTGGAGAAAATCAACAAGATTGACAAATCCCTATCCAAACTAATCAAATGGCAGAGAGAGAACACACAAATTAACAAGATCATAAATGAAAAGGAGGACATAAACACAGATACAGAGGAAATTCAGAGAATCATTAGATCTTACTAAAAAGCCTGTATTCCACAAAATTGGAAAACATAAAAGAAATGGACATTCTTTAGATAAGTGCTATATACCAAAGTTAAACCAGGACCAGGTGAACATAGACCTGTTAGTTGTAAAGAATTAGAAACTGTTATCAAAAACCTCCCTACCAAAAGAAACCCAGGACCAGATGGTTTCAATGCAGAATTCTACCATAACTTCCAAGAAGACTGAATACCTATAATCTTTAATGTATTTCACAATATAAAAATAGAAGAGTTATTGCCAAATTCCTTTTATGAAGCTACAGTTACCCTGATATGAAAATCACAAAGACTCAACCAAGAAAGAGAATTACAGGCCAATCTCACTCATGAACATCGACACAAAAATTCTCAATAAAATACTGGCAAACCAAATCTAAGAACCCATTCTAAAAAGTATCCATTACGATCAAGTAGGCTTCATCCCACATATGCAGGGCTGGTTCAGCATACAAAAATCTATCAATGTAATCCATCATATAAATAAACTGAAAAAAATGATCATTTCATTAGATGCTGAAAAAGCATTTGACAAAATTCAAGACCCCTTTATGATAAAGGTCTTGGAGAGGTTAGGGATATAAGGGTCATACCTAAATATAATAAAGGCTATTTACAGCAAGCCGACAGCTAACATCAATTAAACGGGGAGAAACTCAAAGTCACCCCACTAACACAACAAGGCTGTCCACTCTCTCTTTATCTGTTCAATATAGTGCTTGAAGTTCTAGCAATAGCAATAAGACAACATAAAGGGATCAAGGGGATTCGAATTGGAAAAGAAAAAGGTAACTTTCATTATTTGCAGATGATATAATAGTGTACATAAGCGACCCCAAAAACTCCACCAAAGAACTCCTACAGCTGATAAACACCTTTAGTAATGTGGCAGGATACAAGATCAACTCCAAAAATTAGTTGCCCTCCTATACACAAAGGATAAGGAAGCAGAGAGGGAAATCAGAGAAGCATCAC